>NW_022324432.1:0-8265 GCF_002776525.5 Piliocolobus tephrosceles
CCCCTCTTCCAACACTGAGAACCCAGCTCCCACACTGAGGACCCCACCCCCCCCAACTGAGACCCCCCCACACACACATTGAGAACCCGCTCCCACACTGAGGACCCCACTCCCCCAAACTGAGACCCCCCACACACACACATCGAGAACCAGCCCTCACACTGAGACCCCTGCCCTGGACTGAGCCCCAGGAGCGCTGCCTGGGCAGGCGTGGACTCCCACCGGAGGACAACGTGGCAGCCCCAGAAGACCCGCCCACATTCCTCTGCAGCTGGATCTGGAAGGCCCTCAAAGCCCCTCCTCACTCTTGTCCCCTCCTTACCCTTGGACCCAGGTGGTCCTGCCTTCCCAGGAGGTCCAGGGGGGCCGCGTTCTCCTGCAATTTCCAAAGAGATTGCCTTGAGCAAAACTCCTCGCCCCAGGATCAGAGGGCCCACCCTGGAGCTGGCGGCTGTCATCTCCAATCATGGCCATGACCCTGCTCCTGCTACGATGTGACTGGGGCCCCGCCCGGGCTTGCCCATCCTGCACCAGAAGGCTCTAGACCCAGGACCCAGGCCTCATGGGGCTCTCCTGTTCACTCAGGGGCCGGGAGCTGGAAATCCGGAAACCATGGGTGGAATCCCAGCTCTTTTCCTTCCAAGTGTGAGAACAGAGGGAAATCCCTGGACTCTTTGAGCCCCAATTTCCTCATCTGAGACAGGTGGAGAAGAGTGTCGTGGCCTCCGTGTTGAGGTGGGAAGGCAGAAGGACATAGAACTTAGAAGTCGTGCAGGTGGCCGAGCAAAGCTGGAATTGGATCAAGGACTAGGAGACAGAGCTACAAAAGCGTGTCCAAATGTGAGCTCATGAAATAGTTAAGAAAGACACTCCCTCCATTTCAGAGCCTTGTTGGGCCCTAGAAGTCAGCTCTGCTCCTGGCTGTAGCAGGGACCCGACCCAGGCTCTCGATCCAGGAACCACAAAGCAGTGGGGGGGAGGGGGGGTGTTGCCCCACTCAGCATCTAATTTCAAAAAGAGCAAGAGCCAGTGCCCCCCCGCCATGCCTGGCCTCCTGATCCGGCCCACACCTACCTCTCTTTCCATTGGTGCCTGCCTCTCCCTTAGGCCCAGGGGCCCCGGGCAGCCCCGGGCAGCCTCGGAGAATGGTGAGCTTGTCAGAGCCCTCCAGGCCCACCACCTTCACCTCTGCAAAAAACACAGGTGGCCACTTAGTGTCACCTGGGCCTGAAGACTCCACTGAGCCACATACACACCACTCAACTGAAAGGCACCTGCCACCTTACTGACATCAGGGCTCGGCAGATGGCTATAACCACAGCCACCTCCCTCACCTGCAGGGTCACCTGGAAGGGAGGTTTTCCTGCCCCGGTGGCCACTTGGTCTGTCCTCACCTCTCGGGCACTGGTCAGGCAGGAAGGTGATTTGGGGCAGAACCCTGGCCTTGGAGGCTACCCTGCCCGAAGGCAAACCTTACTTCCTCAGTACTGTGCGTCCTGAAACAAGTCCGTTAACCCCTCTGAGTCTCTGTTTCCTTACCTACCTAGGGGTGCAGGTTCATTTCAGCTCCTACCGTTTAGGATAGCATCCTAATCTCGTCTGTTCTGTAATCAATACCGGGTGAGAAGGGCAGGGAGAGAGGGCTACCATCGCGACTCCCACACCTGATTTTGGAACAGATCTGAGAATAAATGGGCTCCTGTGGGTCCACCTCGTTCCTCCACACAGGGAGGTGTCCTTCAAGGACACAGAACAAGTTGGTGCAAAACTAGAACTGGAATGCAGCTTTGTTGTTTTTAATTAGATAACTCAAATTCAAGTTAGTGTGTTACGAAAATAACACGTGCTATTATTTGATCATTTAGAAACCCTAGAAGTGTTTAAGGAAGACAATAACGCCACCCTAACCCCACCACTCCACAACGAGCCACTAGGAGTTTCCAAGCGAATCTCTGCTGTTGCTGGCCTGTGCCACACTTCACTCCACCGATGGCTTCTTGAATGTGATGCCAGCCACAGCACACCCCAGATCTCTGTGTCTCACATGCATTCCAGAAATCCCGACACGGATCTCTGCAAGCCTCGGGAGCATCCCAATTCCTGACCCTCCATCCCAGCCTCAGGTGGATGAAGTCAGGACCTGACTCCAGAACCTGCATTTTCAACCTGCCCTCCCATGCGTTGAAGCCCATGGTTTGGCACCCGAGTGTCCTCTTGGGAGCCCCGAAGGAGGTCCAGAACTCGTGGGGACCATGTCACCCTTATTGTGCCACATCAGGGACACCATGGGAAATGCCATCTCCAGAGCCCAGCAGGTGCTGGACGGAAAGGTCCCACAGTGCTGGTTGCTCACCCCCGCTTGACACCCTGTCTCTCCGTGATGGTGATCATGGCAGAATATCTGACTGGTGTCTGTCCAGCTGGCGCCACAAGCCCCACCTCCCCACACACCATGACTGCGCTTTATATGCTTAGAGGGGGACATGTGGCCCAGGGAGGGTGGAAACCTGCCTCGGTTTCCATTATGGGAGGGCAAGCAGAAGAAGCCCCGTCTCTGAGATGCCACATCCATTCAGGGCCTCTGCATTTGTTCACATAAGATGAGGTGTGCAGAGTTGCTGTTTTGCTAGACGATGCACCACATGGCCTGATGCAAGGCCTGGAAGCCAGGAAGCCACCAATCACAAAGCCGCCAGCTTTCAGGGATGAGAAGTTTCCAAAAAGAGGCCCTGGAGTGCCCTTACCTGGACAGGTGTCTGCCGCCTGGACAGCCCAGGCCAAGCCCAGGAAAGTGAGCAGCAGGGTGGCAGGGCCCAGGACCCTCACAGCTCTGTCCAGCTCCATCTCTTCTGGTCTTTGCTTCAAGAGGTCCCTGCACTCTTATAGGGCTGGAGGAGCCAGCCTCCCTCAGACTCCAATTTCTCATCTTCCGAGTGACAGCCGCTTCCTCTCCGTGGGCTTGGTGACGTCAGCAGGAGGTGAAAGATCATCTCCAGGGCTGCTCCCTTCCCCCCCCGCCCCACCCCTTGGGGATACCATGGCGACTCTCATCCCTGCAGGGGGACGGTCTCCTTCCGGGGAACAGGCTGACTTGCTTGTGGCCTTGCGCAAAGCCCAGGCCCAGCCTCCCACCTTTGTTTGGTGGTAAGCAGATGACACCATGAGCTGAGAACGGGGAACAAGGAAGGGTTTGCTAAAGACGTTCTGCTTCAAAGAGGCCTCTCTCTCTTATCTGAATACCTAGAGTCCCCGTGGCCGGAGCTGGTCATGGGCCACTGGTGTGGGCCTTACATAGTAACCCTCACCACGCCATAAGCAGACTTGGGACGTTCCTCAGGAGGCTTGGAAACTGCCACTATGAGGTCCAGGCAGGCTACCAGGGTGAAAAGGAGAGGAAAACGCGCGTGTGTTCAGCGTTTCCTGGGGCAGTATGTACAGCACAGTGGCACACACACAGGAGGGAAAGGACAGAAGGGTGGGGAGCCTGGGGGACTATGACCCAGGTGCACATCTGAGGGGAAGACCTTGAGGGTGAACACAGGGGCTTAGCCTGTAGGGAGGATGAGAGGAGGCGAATTTCACTCCTAGGGCCCAGGGAACTGTGTGAGCTCTGAGGCCAGGCATCCGCCTGTAGGATGGCTGTGGACGTCAGTGGTTGTATTCGCCTTTTGGAGAAGAGCTGGCCTGAAGGTGCACTCTCACCTGGGACTGAGCCAGGTTAGAGACAGTAGCAGGTGGGGCCCCAGAGGCCATATACTTAAAGCCCCCAGAGATAGAACCGGCACTGCACCTCCCACTACCACCACCGCACCCTGCCACCTGCCACCATCAGGATGCCGGGGTGCCTCCTTCCTTAGCAAGATCAGTAGAAGGATTTTTAACTGTGACCCCAGCCCAGCAAAGTCACGCAAGAAACAAAATCCTGTCGGATATTCCTTCAATGCCCATGGAGATGTGTGGTCCTGAGATTATGACTAGTTAAGACCCCCGCCTCGGGTTCCATGGTGTTTAGGGCAGACCTCTCAAGACTTAAGGCTGTGCCAGATACAGATGAGGTCCAGGGATGAACCTGGGGAAGACACAGGATCCATGGCGGTGCAGATATGGAACCTAGGAAGATGGCTTGGAAGCGTCTTCCTCAAGGTCCTGAAGTCACCTGCAGAGGACCCAGGTCCCCGGAGCTGCCCAGTGAAACCCCAGCAGCCAAAATTTCAGGTCCTTAGGCAAGTTCCTTTACTGCATGCTACTTGTCCTTCTTAATGGAAGCATCTTTCAAGCCTGGATGACTTATAATTAAGCCTAGAAGGCTTTAAAAGCTCAAAGACATTATATTAATATTTTAATGTTCAAAAATCTAAAAAATATGCTGTTTAAAGTACTTGTAATAATCAAGAGAATTTGGCCTATTGGAGTGAGTGCAGGGTAACTTCAACAGAAAATGGCCACTTGAGTAATTGATTTGGCAGAGTGCATTTATGCAGAAAGCTTACTGAATTCATATAAACTATTGAATCAGTTTATTGGAACTCTGAGTTTATCACATGGTGAATTTAAACGATTACATTTCTAACAGTTCATATTCAGAAGGATTTTTTAAAGTTAGACAAGGTACTAAAGGATGAATGTGGGTATATTAAATGTATAAATGCAGTAACAATGTTTGAAGGTGTTTAGTTCGCTAAGTTACGGAGTGGACCAAGAATTATTCACAGGTTCCTTATACGTGGTTATTAAAAAGATAGAATAATAAGATTTATAAGTCACACTTTAAAAATAAAGGCAGAATGCAGCTTTTAAAGTGCAATTTTTTTTTTTTTTTTTTTGAGACGGAGTTTCACTCTTGTTGCTCAGGCTGGAGTGCAATGGTGTGATCTCGGCTCACCACAACCTCCACCTCCCAGGTTCAAGCAATTCTCCTGCCTCAGCCTCCTCAGTAGCTGGGATTACAGGCATGCACCACCATGCCTGGCTACTTTTTGTATTTTTAATACAGACCGGGTTTCTCCATGTTGATCAGGCTGGTCTCGAACTTCCAACCTCAGGTGATCCACCCACCTCGGCCTCCCTAAGTGTTGGGATTACAGGTGTGAACCACCGTGCCCAGCCCTAGAGTATGATTTTTAATAAACAGAAATAATTAAATTTGAATTCGTTTTAGAAAACAAAGGAAGACCTGAAAAGTCTGTGGTGAACTCAAAATTGCCCACAAATGATAACATTGCACTCCTTGGGAGGCAAATTACAGTGTAAAATGCCCACTAAAAAGGAAGAAAGGCCTCAGGTCAACAGCCTCTGCTTGCATCTCAAGACTAGGAAAACAAGAGCAAATTAAATCTGAAGTAGAAAGAAGAGAATGAATAATAATGAAAAAGAGCAGAAAATCAATACAACCTGAAGCCAATTCTTTGAGAAGGTAAATAAAATTTATAAACCTCTAGTCAGACTGAAGAAAAGAGAAAAAAGAGAGAGAATGCAAAGTATCACTATTAGGAAGAGATCAATGACCTCACTACATCTTCTATAATTATTAGGAATATAAGGGGATATTAAAACACTTTAGCACCAATATATTCAACAGCAGAAATGAAATGGACAATTTCTTTGAACCACCAAAGTCACTCAAGAAATACATAAGTCGACCAACTGGGGTGGTGGCTCACACCTGTAATCCCAGCACTTCGGGAGGTCGAGGCGGGTAGATCACCTGAAGTCAGGAGTTTGAGACCAGCCTGGCCAACATGACGAAACCCTGTCTCTACTAAAAATACAAAAATTAGTTTGTGTGGTGGTGGGCACCTGTAATCTCAGCTACTCAGGAGGGTGAGGCAGGAGAATCGCTTGAACCCAGGAGGTGGAGGTTGTGGTGAGCCAAGATCGCGCCATTGCACTCCAGCCCAAGTGACAAGAGTGAAACTATCTCACAACAAAACAAAACGAAACAAAACAAAACTATACATATAAAATAAATTGAAATTGTTGTTAAGCCTTTATTTTTATTATAAAGAAGTTTATCAGGATAATGTGGTACTGATGTGAAGGTAGACATACAGACCAATGGAACAAACAAGAGAGTCCACGAAGAAATAGAGTCTGCAGAATAGAGAGCCCAGCAAAAAAATCTCCAGGCCCAGACAGCATGAATGATGAAATCTACCAAATATTTAAGGAAGAGATAATAACAATCCTTCCCACATTCTTTCTGAAAATCAGAAACTTGCAACTACTTCATCACTCATTCTATGAGGCCAGCATTTCTCCAATAGCAAAAGTAGATAGAAATCATTGCAAGAAAAAAGTAACTATAGACTGATAGCCCTCATGAACATAGATACCACAATTGTAAGCAAAATTTTAGCAAACTGAACCCGTCTATGAAAATAATGTATCATGAGCAAGTGAGGTTTCGCCCAGGAATAGGATGTTTGTTTACCACTTGAAAATCAATGTAATTCTCTATCTTACCAAATTAAAAATGATATATGATAATCTCAAAAGAAACAGGAAAAGATTTGAACATTTTCATCCATTCTAGATGAAAAAAGGCTCTCCAAAAATAAAGAATAGAAAGTATTCATTTTCTATTATTGTGTAAAGAATTACCAACATCCACGCCCTGACCGCCCGGGGTAGGGCCGCTGCTGGGGCTTGGGGGTCAGGGGGCCCTGAATGGGGGTGCCCCTGCCCCTTAGGCCTGGGCTGCCTGGAACATAAGCTCCTCTTAGCCCACAGGGGATCGGACCCTGAGCACACTCAGGGTGGCACTGGGACCTCTGAGGGCTGCGTCCCCTGCCGCAGGCTCTGGCGGCATCAGGACAGGAGAGGGTTAGAGTTCTGGGCTGAAGACCTACTCCCTCAGGTCCACCTGCTGAACCTGGAGTTTCCCCGTGCCCCCCTACAAATATTACTTCACTTCATCAAGGAACCGTGCATTTCCCTGGAATGGGCTGAGAGGTCACTGATCCTCACTGTGGGAAAGTACTGCAGTCCATCCTTTACATGGAAAGGTCACAGCAAACACGAGGAGGTGGCTTAGGAGCTCCGAATGGGCTCCTGGGGAGGAAGGGACCGTTTTCCAGTTTCCCCAGGATCAGGGACCAGCTGATACGCTGGAGCTGGTGGCGGGAGGATTGAGATGCTGTCCCCACTCCTGCTGAGGGCTGTGGCCTGGCCGGAGGAATGAGAGGAGGGGGCCCAGAGAGGAACCTCCCCCTGCCCCTGAGACAGCAGCTTTAGGAAGGGGAGACAGTGAGGAGTGAAGTTAGGGCTAGGGATTGGGCCAAGCCCCGATGGTCTCTCTCTTTCTCTGCATGCTCAGGGTCTAAGATGCCAGTAGGGCCAAGACCTGAAGAGGCCTTCAGCCCAGAACTCTAACCCTCTCCGGTCCTGATGCCGCCAGAGCCTGCGGCAGGGGACGCAGCCCTCGGAGGTCCCAGTGCCACCCTGAGTGTGCTCAGGGCCTGATCCCCTGTGGGCTAAGAGGCGCTTATATTCCAGGCAGCCCAGGCCTACGCGGCAGGGGCACCCCCATTCAGGACCCCCTGATCCCCGAGCCCCAGCAGCGGCCCTACCCCGGGCAGTCAGGGCATGGATGTTGTCGTTCCCCAGCCAGAACTCCCCCAGCCGACTGCCGAAGCCCTGCTTGTACGCGGCCCAGTCCCGGTAGAAGTCCACGGAGCCGTCCACCCTCCGCTGGAAAACCTGTGGAGGAGCCAGGGCACAGGAGCCAGGGGGGCAGGCAGACGTCCCACCACACAGGGGACCCACCCTCCAAAGGAACAGCATTTATAGTTGGCAGAGCATCGCAGACTGGGGTCCCCAGCACGCCCACCTGGTCTCCTCACAGACCCCATGGGATGAAGGAGGAAATGGGGGCTCAGAGAGGGGAGGCAACAAGCCCCAAGCCACACAGCAGGAGAGCACCAGGCCCCTCCCAGCCTCCCCCACAGCCTGGACTTTTACCCACGGGTCACCTCCCCCATCATCTCTGTCCCCGACCAGGGGAACAGAGAATTCCAGAGTGTGTTCTCCGGCCCGGTGTGCAGCCTGGACTCTGGGTCTCCCAGGCTGACCACCTCTGCCCAGGGCCCCTTAGCCCCACACTCACGGTCCAGCCCCCTCCGTCTGTGTCCATGTCACAGAGCACAGTCAGGGGCCGGCAGTCAGGCAGGTAGATGGTGTGCCAGCCGCTCAGGAAGTGCCCTCGGTCTAGCAGGTCCTTGCAGGTGCGTGGGCCTGGGAAGGGAACCCAGGGAGTGGCTGCAGGAC
>NW_022324433.1:0-8244 GCF_002776525.5 Piliocolobus tephrosceles
ATCGCTGATACTCTTTCTTCCAGTTGATCGAGTTGGTTACTGAAGCTTTTGCATCTGTCACGTATTTCTTGTGTCATGGTTTTCATCTCTGGCATTTCATTTATGACCTTCTCTGCATTAATTAGTCTAGCTGTCAATTCTTCCAGTCTTTTTTCAAGATTTTTAGTTTCTTTGCACTGGGTACATAATTCCTCCTTTAGCTCTGAGAAGTGTGATGGACTGAAGCCTTCTTCTCTCTTCTCGTCAAAGTCATTCTCTGACCAGCTTCGATCCGTTGCTGGCGATGAGCTGCGCTCTTTTGCAGGGGGAGATGCGCTCTTATTTTTTGAATTTCCAGCTTTTCTGTCCTGCTTTTTCCTCATCTTTTTGGTTTTATCTGCCTCCGGTCTTTGATGATGGTGACGTACTGATGGGGTTTTGGTATAGGTGTCCTTCCTGTTTGATAGTTTTCCTTCTCACAGTCAGGACCCTCAGCTGCAGGTCTGTTGGAGATTGCTTGAGGTCCACTCCAGACCCTGTTTGCCTGGATATCAGCAGCAGAGTGTGCAGAAGATAGAATATTGCTGAACAGCTAGTGTACCTGTCTGATTCTTACTTTGGAAGCTTCCTCTCAGTGATGTACTCTACCCTGTGAGATGTGGGGTGTCAAACTGCCCCTAGTGGGGGATGTCTCCCAGTTAGGCTACTCAGGGTTCAGGGACCCACTTGAACAGGCTGTCTGTCCCTTCTCAGACCTCAACCTCCGTGTGGGGAGATCCACTGCTTTCTTCAAAGCTGTCAGACAGAGTCGTAGGCATCTGCAGAGGTTTCTGCTGCTTTTTTGTTGTTGTTGTTTAGCTGTGCCCTGTCCCCAGAGGTGGGGTCTACAGAGGTAGGTTTCCTTGTGCTGCTGTGAGCTCCATCAAGTTTGAGCTTCCCAGCGGCTTTGTTTACATACTTAAGCCTCAGCAATGGCGGGAGCCCCTCCCCCAGCCTCGCTGCTGCCTTGCGGTGAGATCCCAGACTGCTGTGCTAGCAATGAGGGAGGCTCTGTGGCCGTGGGACCTTCCCGGCCAGGTGTGGGATATAATCTCCTGGTGTTCCCGTTTGCTTGAAGTGCAGTATTGGAGTGGGAGTTACACGATTTTCCTGGTGTTGTGTGTCTCAGTTCCCCTGGCTAGGAAAAGGGATTCCCTTCCCCCTTGTGCTTCCCAGGTGAGGTGATATGTCGCCCTGCTTCACCTCTCGCTGGTCAGGCTGCAGCAGCTAACCAGCACTGATTATCCGGCACTCCCTAGTGAGATGACTCCAGTACCTCAGTTGAAAATGCAGAAATCACCAGTCTTCTGTGTCGCTCGCACTGGGAGTTGGAGCCTGGAGCTGTTCCTATTCGGCCATCTTGCTCCTCCCCCCTGGGTATTTCTTTTTCACATATTCTTGAGATCATTCCCAAATGTCACTGCTCAGGTTCCACAGAAATATCTCTCCACGTTTCTGTCCATTACCTAGTTTTGATACTGTGTAACAGAAAAAAGCTTTTTCTATGGGAGGTGAGAAGACTGAATCTGTGTATGATGCATTTTCAAAACTGTGTAATATAAAGAAAATTTTCTCTTTGTGAAATGAATAGACATATCTATCACAAAGCAGTGTCACAGAAAGCTTCTTTCCAGTATTTGTCTGAGTTTTTTTCCTCTTTCACCATAGCCGTCCATATACTCTCAAAAATCCCCTGGTAGCGTTTTCCTTAAATGAGATTCCACAATACTCTATGAGAAGAAAACTATAACTCTATGAGTGGAATTCACAAGTCACCAAGCAGCTCCTCAGATATCTTCTCTCCAGTATCTGTCTGAAGACATTTCATTTTCACCATAAGCCTCAAAGCACTCCCGAGTATCCCTTAGGCGACTCACCTAAAGAGTGTTAGAATACTGCTCAATGAAAACAGAAGCTTAACTGTGATAGTTGTATACACGTGTCTTAGAACAGTATCACAGGGTGTTTCCTTCTCTTTTTTATTGGAAGGTGTTTCTATTACATATACTCTTGAGAGCATACCCAAATATCTCTGCTCATGTTCCACAGAAAGAGAGATAGCAAACTGCTCAAGCCAAAGAATGATTTACCTCTATGAGGTGATTACACAAATCACAAAGCAGTTGCTCTGAAGACTTCTCTGCAGTTTTCATCGGAGGACGTTTCCTTTGTCACCACAAGCTCAGGTGAACCTCTTAATATCCCTTCACATATTCCACGAAGTCAGAGCTTCCAAACGGGACAATGTATGGTAGACTTTAACTCTCTGAAATGAATGCACACGTCAGAGCACAGCTTTATGGAATACCTCTTTCTGAATTTTATGTCAGGATATTTCACTTTTCGCCATAATCTTCAAAGCATGCAAAATATCACAGTTTCAGTTTTACAGGAACAGTGTTCAAACACTGCCTTATGAGAAAAGAGGTATAAATCACTGATTGTTATACACACATCTCAAAGAACTTTCTCAGACAGCTTCTCTCCAGTTTTTATCTGAAGATAACTCCATTTCACCGTATGCCTGAATATCCTGGCGAACGTCCCTTCAGGAATCCGTCCATGGCACACTTTCAAAACTGCATACCATTATGCATACAACAAAGTTGTATCTATCTGAAATGAATAGACATATCTAACACAAAGCAGTTTCACAGAAAGCTTCTTTCCAGTTTCTGTCTGAGGATAGTTCCTTTTTCACTACAGCCTTTCATATACACCCGAATATCCCCTGGTCGCTTTTTCTCCAAGCGGGATTTCCGATTCCCCTATGAGAAAAAAAGTATAACTGCTCAATCTGAAGAATAACTTAATTCTATAAGATGCACACACACATTAAAAAGCAGTTACTCCAAAAGATTCTGTCCAGTTCTCATTGGAAGGTGTTTCCTTTCTCACCACAAGCCTCCGGGGGGCACTAAATATCCCTTCACAGATTCTTCAAAGACAGAGTTTCCAAACGGGGAAACGAAGTGTAAACTTTAACACTCTGACATGACTGCACACGTCAGAGTGCAGATTCTTGAAATCCTTCTTTCTGTGCTTTATTTCAGGATATTTCACTTTTCGTCATAGTCTTCAATGCGCTGCAAAATGTCACTTTTTCAGTTTTACAGGAACAGTGTTCAAACACTACCTTATGAGAAAAGAGGTATATAAATCCCTGATGGAATGAACACACCTCAAAGCACTTTCTCAGACAGCTTCTCTCGTTTTTATCCGAAGATAACTGCCTTTCACTGTACGCCTGAATGTCCTTTCGAACATCCCTTCACGAATCTGTCCATGACGCAATTTCAAAATTGCATAATAGAAAGAAATTTTTATCCATGTGAAATGAATAGACATATCTATCACAAAGCAGTTTCATGGAAAGCTTCTCTCCCGTATTTGCCTTTCACTGTATGCCTGAATGTCCTTCTGAACATCCCTTCAGGAATCGGTCCATGGCAGTCTTTCAAAACTGCATAATAGAAACAAAGTTTTATCGATGTGAAATGAATAGACATATCTATCACAAAGCAGTTTCACAGAAAGCTTCTTTCCAGTTTTTGTCTGAGGATAGTTCCTTTTTCACCATAGCCTTTCATGTACTCCCGAATGTCCCTGGCTCGCTATTTCTCCAAACGGGATTTCCCATTCCTCTATGAGAAGAAAAGTATATTTCTGTGAGTAGAATGCACACATCACAAGCCCGCTCCTCGTAAATCTTTCTCCAGTATCTATCTAAAGATATTTTCATTTTCACCGGAAGCCTGAAATCGCTCCCGAGTATCCCTTAGCTGATTAACCTAAAACATTGTCAGAATACAGCTCAATGAAAATGGAAGCTTAAATGTGCGAGTGGAAAACAGGCGACCTAGAGAAGTTTCACAGACAGTTTCCTTCTGGCATTTATCGGATGGTATTTCTTTTTCAGCATATTATTAAGAGCATTCCCAAATGTCATTTCTCAGATATCACAGAAACAGCGATTTAAAACTGCTCAATCTAAAGAATGATTTAACTCTATGTGATGAATATATACATAACAAAGTAGTTGCTCCAATAGTTTCTCCACAGTTTTCTTCAGAAGATGTTTCCTTTTTCACCACAAACCTCTGGGTGTCACTTAATATCCCTTCACAATTTCCTCAAAGACAGAGTTTCCAAACTGGGTGACTTAGTGTCAGCTTTCACATACTGAAATGAAAGTACACGTTAGAGAGCCGTTGCTTGGAACACGTTTTTCTGGATTTTATTTCCGGATATTTCAATTTTCGCCAGAGTCTTCAATACGCAGCAAAATATCTCTTTTTCTCTTTTACAGGAACGGTGTTCAAACACTGCCTTGTGAGAAAAGAAGTATGAATCCCTTAGTGGAATGCAGACATCACAAAGCAGTTTCTCAGAAACTTTTTCACCAATTGTTATCCAAAGATATCTCCTATTTCCCCACCAGCCTGCATTTGCTCCTGAATGTCCCTTCGTGAATCCGTCCATGATGCAGTTTCAAAACTGCATAATAGAAAGACAGTTTTATCTATGTGAGATGAATAGACATATCTGTCACAAGGCAGTTTCACAGAAAGTTTCTTTCCAGTTTTTGTCTGAGGATATTTCCTTTTCCACCATAGCAGTAAATATACTCCTGAATCTCCCCGGTAGCTATTTCTCCCAACGGGATTCTATAAACCCCTATGAGAAGAAAAGTTTAACTCTGTGTGAGAAATGTATATGTCACAAAGCATTTCTTCATCAATCTCCTCTCGAGTATCTATCTGAAGGTATTTCTGTTTTCACAGTTAGCCTCAAACCACTCCCAATTATCCCTTAGCTGACTCATGTAAAACAGTGTTAGGATACTGCTCAGTGAAAACAGAAGCTTAACTGTGCAAGTGGACTTGATATGACCCTGGAGCGGTTTCACAGAAGTTTGCCTTCTGGTTTCTATTGGAAGGTATTTCTTTTTCACCATAATCTTACGAGCGTTCCCAAATGTTCTTTCGCAGGTTTCCCAGAAACAGTGCTTTCAAACTGCTCAATCCAAAGAATGATGTAACTCTATGAGATGAATACACACATCACAAAGCAGCTACTCCACACGCTTTTTTCCAATTTTCATTGGAAGGCATTTCCTTTCTCACCAGAAGCCCAGGGGCGACTCTTAATAACACCTCAAAGATTCCTCAAAGACAGAGCTTCCAAACTGGGCAAAGTGGTGTAAGCTTTAACTCTCTGGAATGAATGCACACGTTAGAGAGCATTTATTTGGAATGCTTCTTTCTGGGTTTTATTTCAGGATATTTCACTTTTCCCAGTAGATTTCAATGCACTGCAAAACATCACATTTTCACTTACAGAAGAACCTTCTTCAAACACTGCCTTAGGATGAAAGAGGTGTAACTCCCTCAGTGGAATGCACACACCACAAAGCAGTTTCCAAAAATGCTTCTTTCCAGTTCTTTTCTGCCGATATCTCTTTTTACAACTTACGCCTGAATGTGCTCCCAAATGTCGCTTCGTGAATCTCTTCATGATGCAGTTTCAAAACTGCATAATATGCAGAAAATTTTCTCTATGTGAGATGAATAGACATATCTATCACACAGCAGTTTCACAGAAAACTTCTTTCCAGTTTTTTCTGAGTACATTTCCTTTTTCACCACAGCCGTCCATATACTCTCGAATGTCCCCTAGTAGCGATTTCTCCAAAAGGGATTCTGCAATACTCTATGAGAAGAAAACTATAACTGTGTGAGTGGAATTCACACATCACAAAACAGCTCCTCAGATATCTTCTCGCCAGGATCTATCTGAAGAAAATTTCCTTTTCACCATAAACCTCAAAGTGCTTTTGAGTATCCCTTAGCAAACTCACCTTAAACAGTGTTAGAATACTGTTCAATGAAAACAGAAGCTTAACTGTGCGAGTGAAATTCACGTATGCTAGAGCAGTATCCAAGAGTGTTTCCTTCTCTTTTTTTTTTTGGAAGGTGTTTTTTTTCACATATTCTTCAGAGCATTCCCAAATCACCTTGCTCAGGTTCCACAGAAACAGAGATATCAAACTGCTCATTCCAAACAATGATTTAACTCTACGAGATGATTACACATCACAAAGCAGTTGCTGTGAAAACTTGTCTGCAGTTTTCATTGGAAGACATTTCCTTTCTCACTGCAAGCCCAGGGGAACCACTTAATGTCCCATCACAAATTCCGCAAAGACAGAGCTTCCAAACTGGGCAACGTAGTGTAAGCTTTAACTCTCTGAAACGAATGCACACGTCAGAGAGGAGTTTCTTAGAGTGCTTCTTTCCTGGTTTTAATTCACGCTATTTCACATTTCACCGAAGTCTTCAATTCGCTGCAAAATATCCCTTTTTCAGTTTTACAGGAACAGTGTTCAAAAAGTGCCTTATGAGAAAAGAGGTATAATTCCCTGAGTGGAATGCACACATCACAAAGCAGTTTCTCAGAAACCCTCTCTCCAGTTTTTAATGTGAAGATATTTCCTATTTCACAACAGGCCTGAATGTGCTCCCTAATGTCCCTTCACATTTCCGTCCATTACATAGTTTCAAAACAGCATGATAGAAAAAATTTTTATCTATGGGAGGTGAATAGACATATCTACCACAACGCAGTTTCACAGAAAGCTTCTTTCCAGGTTTGCCTGATGATATTTCCTTTTTCACCATAGCAGTCCCTATATTCCCAAAGTCCCCTTCTAGCTCTTTCTCCAAATGGGATTCCCCAATCTTCTAGGAGAAAAAAAGTATAACCCTGTGAGTGGAATGCACATGTCACAAAAGATCTCCTCAGAAATCTTCTCTCCAGTATGTATCTGAAGTTGTTTCCTTTTTCACCAAAAGCCTCAGAGTGTTCCAGCATATTACTTCACAGACTAAACAAAAACAGTGTTAGAATACTTCTCAATGAAAACAGAAGCTTAACTGTGCAAGTGGACTTCACGTGACAAAGTGGAGTTTCACATAAAGTTTTCTTCTGCTTTTTATCAGATGGTATTTCTTTTTCAGCATATTCTTAAGAGCTTTCCCAAGCGTCCTTTCTCAGATTCCACAGAAACAATGAGTTCAAACTGCTCAATCCAAAGAATGATTTAATTCTATGAGATGCGCACACACATTAAAAAGCAGTTACTCTGAAGGATTATTTCAAGTTTTCATTGGAAGGCGTTTCCTTTCTCACCACAAGCCTCAGAGCGTCACTTAATATCTCTTCACAGATTCTTCAAAGACAGAGTTTCCAAATGGGGCAACGATGTGTAAACTTTAACTCTCTGAAATGAATGCACACGTCAGAGCGCAGTTTCTTGGAATCCTTCTTTCTGGGTTTTATTTCAGGATATTTCACTTTTCACCATACTCTCCAATGTGCTGCAAAATGTCATTTTTTCACTTTACAGGAAGAGTGTTCAAACACTGTCGTATGAGAAAAGAGGTATAAATCCCTGAGTGAAATGCCCACATCTCAAAGAACTTTCTCAGACTGCTTGCCACCAGTTTGTATCTGAAGATAACGCCCTTTTCACTCTTCGCCTGAATGTCCTGCCAAACGTCCCTTCACGAATCCGTCCATGATGTAGTTTTAAAACTGCGTAATAGAAAGAAAGTTTTATTTATGTGAAATGAATAGACATATCAATCACAAAGCAGTTTCAAGGAAAGCTTCTCTCCAGTATTTGTCTGAGGATAGTTCCTTTTTCACCATAGCCTTTCATATACTCCCGAATGTCCCCTGGTCACTTTTTCTCCAAACGGGATTTCCCATTCCTCTATGAGAAGAAAAGTATATCTCTGTGAGTAGAATGCAAGCATCACAAGGCCGCTCCTCGTAAATCTTCTTCCAGTATCTATCTAAGGATATTTCCGTTGTCACTGGAAGCCTCAAATCGCTCCCGATTATCCCTCAGCTGATTATCCTAAAACATTGTTAGAATACTGATCAATAAAAACAGAAGCTTAACTGTGCAAGTGGAATTCAAGCAACCTAAAGAAGTTTCACAGACAGTTTCCTTCTGAGGTTTATCGGGTGGTATTTCTTTTTCACCATATTATTAATATCGTTCCCAAATGTCCACAGAAACAGTGATTTAAAACTGCTCAATCCAAAGAATGATTTCACTCTGTGAGATGAATACACACATCACAAAGCAGTTGCTCCGAAAGTTTCTCTCCAGTTTTCATTGGAAGACGTTTCCTTTCTCACCACAAGCCTCTGGGT
>NW_022324434.1:0-8265 GCF_002776525.5 Piliocolobus tephrosceles
GTCCTGCAGCCACTCCCTGGGTTCCCTTCCCAGGCCCACGCACCTGCAAGGACCTGCTAGACCGAGGGCACTTCCTGAGCGGCTGGCACACCATCTACCTGCCTGACTGCCGGCCCCTGACTGTGCTCTGTGACATGGACACAGACGGAGGGGGCTGGACCGTGAGTGTGGGGCTAAGGGGCCCTGGGCAGAGGTGGTCAGCCTGGGAGACCCAGAGTCCAGGCTGCACACCGGGCCGGAGAACACACTCTGGAATTCTCTGTTCCCCTGGTCGGGGACAGAGATGATGGGGGAGGTGACCCGTGGGTAAAAGTCCAGGCTGTGGGGGAGGCTGGGAGGGGCCTGGTGCTCTCCTGCTGTGTGGCTTGGGGCTTGTTGCCTCCCCTCTCTGAGCCCCCATTTCCTCCTTCATCCCATGGGGTCTGTGAGGAGACCAGGTGGGCGTGCTGGGGACCCCAGTCTGCGATGCTCTGCCAACTATAAATGCTGTTCCTTTGGAGGGTGGGTCCCCTGTGTGGTGGGACGTCTGCCTGCCCCCCTGGCTCCTGTGCCCTGGCTCCTCCACAGGTTTTCCAGCGGAGGGTGGACGGCTCCGTGGACTTCTACCGGGACTGGGCCGCGTACAAGCAGGGCTTCGGCAGTCGGCTGGGGGAGTTCTGGCTGGGGAACGACAACATCCATGCCCTGACTGCCCGGGGTAGGGCCGCTGCTGGGGCTCGGGGATCAGGGGGTCCTGAATGGGGGTGCCCCTGCCGCGTAGGCCTGGGCTGCCTGGAATATAAGCGCCTCTTAGCCCACAGGGGATCAGGCCCTGAGCACACTCAGGGTGGCACTGGGACCTCCGAGGGCTGCGTCCCCTGCCGCAGGCTCTGGCGGCATCAGGACCGGAGAGGGTTAGAGTTCTGGGCTGAAGGCCTCTTCAGGTCTTGGCCCTACTGGCATCTTAGACCCTGAGCATGCAGAGAAAGAGAGAGACCATCGGGGCTTGGCCCAATCCCTAGCCCTAACTTCACTCCTCACTGTCTCCCCTTCCTAAAGCTGCTGTCTCAGGGGCAGGGGGAGGTTCCTCTCTGGGCCCCCTCCTCTCATTCCTCCGGCCAGGCCACAGCCCTCAGCAGGAGTGGGGACAGCATCTCAATCCTCCCGCCACCAGCTCCAGCGTATCAGCTGGTCCCTGATCCTGGGGAAACTGGAAAACGGTCCCTTCCTCCCCAGGAGCCCATTCGGAGCTCCTAAGCCACCTCCTCGTGTTTGCTGTGACCTTTCCATGTAAAGGATGGACTGCAGTACTTTCCCACAGTGAGGATCAGTGACCTCTCAGCCCATTCCAGGGAAATGCACGGTTCCTTGATGAAGTGAAGTAATATTTGTAGGGGGGCACGGGGAAACTCCAGGTTCAGCAGGTGGACCTGAGGGAGTAGGTCTTCAGCCCAGAACTCTAACCCTCTCCTGTCCTGATGCCGCCAGAGCCTGCGGCAGGGGACGCAGCCCTCAGAGGTCCCAGTGCCACCCTGAGTGTGCTCAGGGTCCGATCCCCTGTGGGCTAAGAGGAGCTTATGTTCCAGGCAGCCCAGGCCTAAGGGGCAGGGGCACCCCCATTCAGGGCCCCCTGACCCCCAAGCCCCAGCAGCGGCCCTACCCCGGGCGGTCAGGGCGTGGATGTTGGTAATTCTTTACACAATAATAGAAAATGAATACTTTCTATTCTTTATTTTTGGAGAGCCTTTTTTCATCTAGAATGGATGAAAATGTTCAAATCTTTTCCTGTTTCTTTTGAGATTATCATATATCATTTTTAATTTGGTAAGATAGAGAATTACATTGATTTTCAAGTGGTAAACAAACATCCTATTCCTGGGCGAAACCTCACTTGCTCATGATACATTATTTTCATAGACGGGTTCAGTTTGCTAAAATTTTGCTTACAATTGTGGTATCTATGTTCATGAGGGCTATCAGTCTATAGTTACTTTTTTCTTGCAATGATTTCTATCTACTTTTGCTATTGGAGAAATGCTGGCCTCATAGAATGAGTGATGAAGTAGTTGCAAGTTTCTGATTTTCAGAAAGAATGTGGGAAGGATTGTTATTATCTCTTCCTTAAATATTTGGTAGATTTCATCATTCATGCTGTCTGGGCCTGGAGATTTTTTTGCTGGGCTCTCTATTCTGCAGACTCTATTTCTTCGTGGACTCTCTTGTTTGTTCCATTGGTCTGTATGTCTACCTTCACATCAGTACCACATTATCCTGATAAACTTCTTTATAATAAAAATAAAGGCTTAACAACAATTTCAATTTATTTTATATGTATAGTTTTGTTTTGTTTCGTTTTGTTTTGTTGTGAGATAGTTTCACTCTTGTCACTTGGGCTGGAGTGCAATGGCGCGATCTTGGCTCACCACAACCTCCACCTCCTGGGTTCAAGCGATTCTCCTGCCTCACCCTCCTGAGTAGCTGAGATTACAGGTGCCCACCACCACACAAACTAATTTTTGTATTTTTAGTAGAGACAGGGTTTCGTCATGTTGGCCAGGCTGGTCTCAAACTCCTGACTTCAGGTGATCTACCCGCCTCGACCTCCCGAAGTGCTGGGATTACAGGTGTGAGCCACCACCCCAGTTGGTCGACTTATGTATTTCTTGAGTGACTTTGGTGGTTCAAAGAAATTGTCCATTTCATTTCTGCTGTTGAATATATTGGTGCTAAAGTGTTTTAATATCCCCTTATATTCCTAATAATTATAGAAGATGTAGTGAGGTCATTGATCTCTTCCTAATAGTGATACTTTGCATTCTCTCTCTTTTTTCTCTTTTCTTCAGTCTGACTAGAGGTTTATAAATTTTATTTACCTTCTCAAAGAATTGGCTTCAGGTTGTATTGATTTTCTGCTCTTTTTCATTATTATTCATTCTCTTCTTTCTACTTCAGATTTAATTTGCTCTTGTTTTCCTAGTCTTGAGATGCAAGCAGAGGCTGTTGACCTGAGGCCTTTCTTCCTTTTTAGTGGGCATTTTACACTGTAATTTGCCTCCCAAGGAGTGCAATGTTATCATTTGTGGGCAATTTTGAGTTCACCACAGACTTTTCAGGTCTTCCTTTGTTTTCTAAAACGAATTCAAATTTAATTATTTCTGTTTATTAAAAATCATACTCTAGGGCTGGGCACGGTGGTTCACACCTGTAATCCCAACACTTAGGGAGGCCGAGGTGGGTGGATCACCTGAGGTTGGAAGTTCGAGACCAGCCTGATCAACATGGAGAAACCCGGTCTGTATTAAAAATACAAAAAGTAGCCAGGCATGGTGGTGCATGCCTGTAATCCCAGCTACTGAGGAGGCTGAGGCAGGAGAATTGCTTGAACCTGGGAGGTGGAGGTTGTGGTGAGCCGAGATCACACCATTGCACTCCAGCCTGAGCAACAAGAGTGAAACTCCGTCTCAAAAAAAAAAAAAAAAAAATTGCACTTTAAAAGCTGCATTCTGCCTTTATTTTTAAAGTGTGACTTATAAATCTTATTATTCTATCTTTTTAATAACCACGTATAAGGAACCTGTGAATAATTCTTGGTCCACTCCGTAACTTAGCGAACTAAACACCTTCAAACATTGTTACTGCATTTATACATTTAATATACCCACATTCATCCTTTAGTACCTTGTCTAACTTTAAAAAATCCTTCTGAATATGAACTGTTAGAAATGTAATCGTTTAAATTCACCATGTGATAAACTCAGAGTTCCAATAAACTGATTCAATAGTTTATATGAATTCAGTAAGCTTTCTGCATAAATGCACTCTGCCAAATCAATTACTCAAGTGGCCATTTTCTGTTGAAGTTACCCTGCACTCACTCCAATAGGCCAAATTCTCTTGATTATTACAAGTACTTTAAACAGCATATTTTTTAGATTTTTGAACATTAAAATATTAATATAATGTCTTTGAGCTTTTAAAGCCTTCTAGGCTTAATTATAAGTCATCCAGGCTTGAAAGATGCTTCCATTAAGAAGGACAAGTAGCATGCAGTAAAGGAACTTGCCTAAGGACCTGAAATTTTGGCTGCTGGGGTTTCACTGGGCAGCTCCGGGGACCTGGGTCCTCTGCAGGTGACTTCAGGACCTTGAGGAAGACGCTTCCAAGCCATCTTCCTAGGTTCCATATCTGCACCGCCATGGATCCTGTGTCTTCCCCAGGTTCATCCCTGGACCTCATCTGTATCTGGCACAGCCTTAAGTCTTGAGAGGTCTGCCCTAAACACCATGGAACCCGAGGCGGGGGTCTTAACTAGTCATAATCTCAGGACCACACATCTCCATGGGCATTGAAGGAATATCCGACAGGATTTTGTTTCTTGCGTGACTTTGCTGGGCTGGGGTCACAGTTAAAAATCCTTCTACTGATCTTGCTAAGGAAGGAGGCACCCCGGCATCCTGATGGTGGCAGGTGGCAGGGTGCGGTGGTGGTAGTGGGAGGTGCAGTGCCGGTTCTATCTCTGGGGGCTTTAAGTATATGGCCTCTGGGGCCCCACCTGCTACTGTCTCTAACCTGGCTCAGTCCCAGGTGAGAGTGCACCTTCAGGCCAGCTCTTCTCCAAAAGGCGAATACAACCACTGACGTCCACAGCCATCCTACAGGCGGATGCCTGGCCTCAGAGCTCACACAGTTCCCTGGGCCCTAGGAGTGAAATTCGCCTCCTCTCATCCTCCCTACAGGCTAAGCCCCTGTGTTCACCCTCAAGGTCTTCCCCTCAGATGTGCACCTGGGTCATAGTCCCCCAGGCTCCCCACCCTTCTGTCCTTTCCCTCCTGTGTGTGTGCCACTGTGCTGTACATACTGCCCCAGGAAACGCTGAACACACGCGCGTTTTCCTCTCCTTTTCACCCTGGTAGCCTGCCTGGACCTCATAGTGGCAGTTTCCAAGCCTCCTGAGGAACGTCCCAAGTCTGCTTATGGCGTGGTGAGGGTTACTATGTAAGGCCCACACCAGTGGCCCATGACCAGCTCCGGCCACGGGGACTCTAGGTATTCAGATAAGAGAGAGAGGCCTCTTTGAAGCAGAACGTCTTTAGCAAACCCTTCCTTGTTCCCCGTTCTCAGCTCATGGTGTCATCTGCTTACCACCAAACAAAGGTGGGAGGCTGGGCCTGGGCTTTGCGCAAGGCCACAAGCAAGTCAGCCTGTTCCCCGGAAGGAGACCGTCCCCCTGCAGGGATGAGAGTCGCCATGGTATCCCCAAGGGGTGGGGCGGGGGGGGAAGGGAGCAGCCCTGGAGATGATCTTTCACCTCCTGCTGACGTCACCAAGCCCACGGAGAGGAAGCGGCTGTCACTCGGAAGATGAGAAATTGGAGTCTGAGGGAGGCTGGCTCCTCCAGCCCTATAAGAGTGCAGGGACCTCTTGAAGCAAAGACCAGAAGAGATGGAGCTGGACAGAGCTGTGAGGGTCCTGGGCCCTGCCACCCTGCTGCTCACTTTCCTGGGCTTGGCCTGGGCTGTCCAGGCGGCAGACACCTGTCCAGGTAAGGGCACTCCAGGGCCTCTTTTTGGAAACTTCTCATCCCTGAAAGCTGGCGGCTTTGTGATTGGTGGCTTCCTGGCTTCCAGGCCTTGCATCAGGCCATGTGGTGCATCGTCTAGCAAAACAGCAACTCTGCACACCTCATCTTATGTGAACAAATGCAGAGGCCCTGAATGGATGTGGCATCTCAGAGACGGGGCTTCTTCTGCTTGCCCTCCCATAATGGAAACCGAGGCAGGTTTCCACCCTCCCTGGGCCACATGTCCCCCTCTAAGCATATAAAGCGCAGTCATGGTGTGTGGGGAGGTGGGGCTTGTGGCGCCAGCTGGACAGACACCAGTCAGATATTCTGCCATGATCACCATCACGGAGAGACAGGGTGTCAAGCGGGGGTGAGCAACCAGCACTGTGGGACCTTTCCGTCCAGCACCTGCTGGGCTCTGGAGATGGCATTTCCCATGGTGTCCCTGATGTGGCACAATAAGGGTGACATGGTCCCCACGAGTTCTGGACCTCCTTCGGGGCTCCCAAGAGGACACTCGGGTGCCAAACCATGGGCTTCAACGCATGGGAGGGCAGGTTGAAAATGCAGGTTCTGGAGTCAGGTCCTGACTTCATCCACCTGAGGCTGGGATGGAGGGTCAGGAATTGGGATGCTCCCGAGGCTTGCAGAGATCCGTGTCGGGATTTCTGGAATGCATGTGAGACACAGAGATCTGGGGTGTGCTGTGGCTGGCATCACATTCAAGAAGCCATCGGTGGAGTGAAGTGTGGCACAGGCCAGCAACAGCAGAGATTCGCTTGGAAACTCCTAGTGGCTCGTTGTGGAGTGGTGGGGTTAGGGTGGCGTTATTGTCTTCCTTAAACACTTCTAGGGTTTCTAAATGATCAAATAATAGCACGTGTTATTTTCGTAACACACTAACTTGAATTTGAGTTATCTAATTAAAAACAACAAAGCTGCATTCCAGTTCTAGTTTTGCACCAACTTGTTCTGTGTCCTTGAAGGACACCTCCCTGTGTGGAGGAACGAGGTGGACCCACAGGAGCCCATTTATTCTCAGATCTGTTCCAAAATCAGGTGTGGGAGTCGCGATGGTAGCCCTCTCTCCCTGCCCTTCTCACCCGGTATTGATTACAGAACAGACGAGATTAGGATGCTATCCTAAACGGTAGGAGCTGAAATGAACCTGCACCCCTAGGTAGGTAAGGAAACAGAGACTCAGAGGGGTTAACGGACTTGTTTCAGGACGCACAGTACTGAGGAAGTAAGGTTTGCCTTCGGGCAGGGTAGCCTCCAAGGCCAGGGTTCTGCCCCAAATCACCTTCCTGCCTGACCAGTGCCCGAGAGGTGAGGACAGACCAAGTGGCCACCGGGGCAGGAAAACCTCCCTTCCAGGTGACCCTGCAGGTGAGGGAGGTGGCTGTGGTTATAGCCATCTGCCGAGCCCTGATGTCAGTAAGGTGGCAGGTGCCTTTCAGTTGAGTGGTGTGTATGTGGCTCAGTGGAGTCTTCAGGCCCAGGTGACACTAAGTGGCCACCTGTGTTTTTTGCAGAGGTGAAGGTGGTGGGCCTGGAGGGCTCTGACAAGCTCACCATTCTCCGAGGCTGCCCGGGGCTGCCCGGGGCCCCTGGGCCTAAGGGAGAGGCAGGCACCAATGGAAAGAGAGGTAGGTGTGGGCCGGATCAGGAGGCCAGGCATGGCGGGGGGGCACTGGCTCTTGCTCTTTTTGAAATTAGATGCTGAGTGGGGCAACACCCCCCCTCCCCCCCACTGCTTTGTGGTTCCTGGATCGAGAGCCTGGGTCGGGTCCCTGCTACAGCCAGGAGCAGAGCTGACTTCTAGGGCCCAACAAGGCTCTGAAATGGAGGGAGTGTCTTTCTTAACTATTTCATGAGCTCACATTTGGACACGCTTTTGTAGCTCTGTCTCCTAGTCCTTGATCCAATTCCAGCTTTGCTCGGCCACCTGCACGACTTCTAAGTTCTATGTCCTTCTGCCTTCCCACCTCAACACGGAGGCCACGACACTCTTCTCCACCTGTCTCAGATGAGGAAATTGGGGCTCAAAGAGTCCAGGGATTTCCCTCTGTTCTCACACTTGGAAGGAAAAGAGCTGGGATTCCACCCATGGTTTCCGGATTTCCAGCTCCCGGCCCCTGAGTGAACAGGAGAGCCCCATGAGGCCTGGGTCCTGGGTCTAGAGCCTTCTGGTGCAGGATGGGCAAGCCCGGGCGGGGCCCCAGTCACATCGTAGCAGGAGCAGGGTCATGGCCATGATTGGAGATGACAGCCGCCAGCTCCAGGGTGGGCCCTCTGATCCTGGGGCGAGGAGTTTTGCTCAAGGCAATCTCTTTGGAAATTGCAGGAGAACGCGGCCCCCCTGGACCTCCTGGGAAGGCAGGACCACCTGGGTCCAAGGGTAAGGAGGGGACAAGAGTGAGGAGGGGCTTTGAGGGCCTTCCAGATCCAGCTGCAGAGGAATGTGGGCGGGTCTTCTGGGGCTGCCACGTTGTCCTCCGGTGGGAGTCCACGCCTGCCCAGGCAGCGCTCCTGGGGCTCAGTCCAGGGCAGGGGTCTCAGTGTGAGGGCTGGTTCTCGATGTGTGTGTGTGGGGGGTCTCAGTTTGGGGGAGTGGGGTCCTCAGTGTGGGAGCGGGTTCTCAATGTGTGTGTGGGGGGGTCTCAGTTGGGGGGGGTGGGGTCCTCAGTGTGGGAGCTGGGTTCTCAGTGTTGGAAGAGGGG
>NW_022324435.1:0-1646 GCF_002776525.5 Piliocolobus tephrosceles
GCAGGTGCGTGGGCCTGGGAAGGGAACCCAGGGAGTGGCTGCAGGACAGGGGCCTTGGGCAGGGCAGGGGCAGTGGGTGGGAGTCCCAGGAGGGAGGAACAGGGCCATAGGCGTCTGTATGAACAGAGCAGGACTCTGAGGCCTAGACAGGGACACGGCTCCCAGGGCCACACAGCTGTAATGGCCACATCCAGTCGGCCTGACCCTCCCACCTCCCAGTGTCACCCCCACCTTCGGCTCCTAGGCACCCGGCCTTCTGGGGTAGATTAGAAGATAGGAGAAAATTGCCATGGAATGTATGTAAGTTGTCTGGACAATATTTGTCACTTCCTTGAATACTGAGAGGACAAGGAAACGGGCAAGCAACCATTTTCTTTTGTTCCTATTTGTCACTTCATTCCGGCAATGGCGTCGTATGACCCTGAACTTCCAGACAAGAACAGCCACAAGCCGTGGAGGAAAGTAGGGATGGCCAGTCACCTGTCAGGCATGGCTGGGGCTCCCCAGGTGCTCCTGTTCATGGATGAGAGAGGACACACGTGTCACAGTTTGGAAATCAGAGCCCTTCAGCCCCCACTGGTCCACGGACACTGCGTAGAAAGTGAAGACCATTTTCTGGGCCTCCCCAGGAGGAGATGGTATGGGTCCAGTCAAGGAGTCCCTGACCCTGCTTCTGTGGACCAAAGTTTTCTTTCCCTCAAGGGTTGCCTACACTGACCCCTCCACCACATGCACCCCTTTCGGAGGTCCCTGGGGAAGGAGAGGCCACCATTCCAGAGACTGCTAAGGCCTCCACATGCAAATAGAGGAAGCCTGGATCTTCAGGATTCTCCTGAGGTCCCAAGGCCTGCAAACAGCCCATCTTGGTGGACACGGTAATATGATGGGGGTAGGGTTGCTTGGGTCTGGGCACCAACCCTGCATATTTTACGTTTAGACGCAACCCATGACTGAGCCTGGGGTTTGGTGAGTGTAGGGCAGTCTTATTCTGAGTAGGTCTGTGGGTAAAAGTGAGTGAGTAAAGGGAGCTTCAATTTCCTACTGCATATTTCTCTGATTCTTCAAAATATTCCTCAAGAAAATGTATCAGAAAATTCTTTGTTTTAAAGCAGAGAATTTCTAGTAATTCTGTATTTGGAGCTTGTTGGCATGGTTCTCCAAGCCATCTGGGGCTGATCCTGGTTTTCGAGCAGAGTCAGGAGGAGGGGACAAGACAGGGCCTCGTGCTCAGGGGACAGAGGCCAGGACTGAGTGGGGCTTAGAGGAGTGAGCAGACACTCCCACCCTGCCCTCCCAAAACCATTTCCACCTTAGAGGAACAGGATTTGGCCTCAGACCCACCCTCAGGGCAGATGCTCCTGCATTGAAAACCTTCCCTACCTGAGAACCTCTTCCCCCATACAGACAGCCCCCCACTAAGAGCCCCTCCCCACACTACAAGTCCCTCCCCCAATAATCAGAACCTCTCCCCCATCCCAGAATCTCTCCCCCATACAGACAGCTCCCCCCTCCATGCTGATAACACCTCCCCACAACCTGCCCACTGGGAACCCCTCCCCCAACACACACCCCAAGAACCTCTCCCTACACCACCAAGAACCCCTCTTCCAACACTGAGAACCCAGCTCCCACACTGAGGACCCCAC
>NW_022324436.1:0-1646 GCF_002776525.5 Piliocolobus tephrosceles
GTGGGGTCCTCAGTGTGGGAGCTGGGTTCTCAGTGTTGGAAGAGGGGTTCTTGGTGGTGTAGGGAGAGGTTCTTGGGGTGTGTGTTGGGGGAGGGGTTCCCAGTGGGCAGGTTGTGGGGAGGTGTTATCAGCATGGAGGGGGGAGCTGTCTGTATGGGGGAGAGATTCTGGGATGGGGGAGAGGTTCTGATTATTGGGGGAGGGACTTGTAGTGTGGGGAGGGGCTCTTAGTGGGGGGCTGTCTGTATGGGGGAAGAGGTTCTCAGGTAGGGAAGGTTTTCAATGCAGGAGCATCTGCCCTGAGGGTGGGTCTGAGGCCAAATCCTGTTCCTCTAAGGTGGAAATGGTTTTGGGAGGGCAGGGTGGGAGTGTCTGCTCACTCCTCTAAGCCCCACTCAGTCCTGGCCTCTGTCCCCTGAGCACGAGGCCCTGTCTTGTCCCCTCCTCCTGACTCTGCTCGAAAACCAGGATCAGCCCCAGATGGCTTGGAGAACCATGCCAACAAGCTCCAAATACAGAATTACTAGAAATTCTCTGCTTTAAAACAAAGAATTTTCTGATACATTTTCTTGAGGAATATTTTGAAGAATCAGAGAAATATGCAGTAGGAAATTGAAGCTCCCTTTACTCACTCACTTTTACCCACAGACCTACTCAGAATAAGACTGCCCTACACTCACCAAACCCCAGGCTCAGTCATGGGTTGCGTCTAAACGTAAAATATGCAGGGTTGGTGCCCAGACCCAAGCAACCCTACCCCCATCATATTACCGTGTCCACCAAGATGGGCTGTTTGCAGGCCTTGGGACCTCAGGAGAATCCTGAAGATCCAGGCTTCCTCTATTTGCATGTGGAGGCCTTAGCAGTCTCTGGAATGGTGGCCTCTCCTTCCCCAGGGACCTCCGAAAGGGGTGCATGTGGTGGAGGGGTCAGTGTAGGCAACCCTTGAGGGAAAGAAAACTTTGGTCCACAGAAGCAGGGTCAGGGACTCCTTGACTGGACCCATACCATCTCCTCCTGGGGAGGCCCAGAAAATGGTCTTCACTTTCTACGCAGTGTCCGTGGACCAGTGGGGGCTGAAGGGCTCTGATTTCCAAACTGTGACACGTGTGTCCTCTCTCATCCATGAACAGGAGCACCTGGGGAGCCCCAGCCATGCCTGACAGGTGACTGGCCATCCCTACTTTCCTCCACGGCTTGTGGCTGTTCTTGTCTGGAAGTTCAGGGTCATACGACGCCATTGCCGGAATGAAGTGACAAATAGGAACAAAAGAAAATGGTTGCTTGCCCGTTTCCTTGTCCTCTCAGTATTCAAGGAAGTGACAAATATTGTCCAGACAACTTACATACATTCCATGGCAATTTTCTCCTATCTTCTAATCTACCCCAGAAGGCCGGGTGCCTAGGAGCCGAAGGTGGGGGTGACACTGGGAGGTGGGAGGGTCAGGCCGACTGGATGTGGCCATTACAGCTGTGTGGCCCTGGGAGCCGTGTCCCTGTCTAGGCCTCAGAGTCCTGCTCTGTTCATACAGACGCCTATGGCCCTGTTCCTCCCTCCTGGGACTCCCACCCACTGCCCCTGCCCTGCCCAAGGCCCCTGTCCTGCAGCCACTCCCTGGGTTCCCTTCCCAGGCCCACGCACCTGC
>NW_022324437.1:0-168 GCF_002776525.5 Piliocolobus tephrosceles
TACAGGTGTACTTTAAACACCACTGATCAACACGAAAACCAGGATGCAGGCCGGGCGCGGTGGCTCACGCCTGTAATCACAACACTTTGGGAGGCCAAGGCAGGCGGATCACAAGGTTGGGAGATCGAGACCATCCTGGCTAGCACAGTGAAACCCCGTCTCTACTAA
>NW_022324437.1:268-1076 GCF_002776525.5 Piliocolobus tephrosceles
CAGCCTGGGCGACAGAGAGAGACTCCGTCTCAAAAAAAAAAAAATAATAACTTTGTTAGGAGGCTATTTTGATAGCTTCAAGTAAACTTACAGGATCTGAAACATCCTGTGTCATTCAAAACCTGACTCTGACACGATGCTCAACATTAATTTCAAAAATATAGGGCTACTGAAGGGAAATAATATACTTGAAACGAAAAAAGCCCTAATAGAACAAGTTTAGTATGAATTTCTTATCACCACCAACTTCTTTGGCATGTTTTGTCCAAAAGGTCTCAGAGTTTGGCTGCAAACCCAGCCTCCCAGCAGAAGCCAGCTGTATCAGGCGAGTGCAGGCCGCCTGGAGGTCCTCCAGGCCCACACGAAGAGCACCTCCCGCTCGGAAACCTCCTCCACAGGAGGCCGATTCCCTGCTCAGGCAACCCACACCTCCCTGAGTGGCCACCCCAGCCAGGAGAGCTCCTCCCCTGCTAGTCCACGTTGGGGCCCAGACTCTGCCCAGCTCTCTGAAGCAGCCCCACAAAGGCCGGCCACCCCCTCCTGCTCAGACACTAACTACCTTCCCGCCTTGGGCACCATCTGCAATGGCCGTGCATCGGCTGGACCATCCCCCTCCAAGCTGCGGAAGAATCTTTTTCATGAAAGAATTTCCTCAGGCCAGGAGCATGGGGCCCATTCTGTTCGTAAACACTTCTCCTAAACCAACCGGGGCCCGCCCTCACCTTTTTTGCCCCAGACACAAAGCTCAGCACCAGCAGCATCTGCACAGGAGAGCCTGCTAAGATTTTCTTTTTTTTTTTTTTTAGAC
>NW_022324437.1:1176-2380 GCF_002776525.5 Piliocolobus tephrosceles
TCACCATGTTGGAGAGGCTGGTTTCAAACTCCTGATTTCTGGTGCTCCACCTGCCTCAGCCTCCCAAAGTGCTCGCATTACAGGCGTGAGCCACCACACCCAGTGCTAAGATTTTTTTTTTAAGCATAATTTTGTGCTTAAGACTTTTTATGGAATGAGAGCACAATGCATTCACCAATAAAATCTATATTTAGAGGCACATTTTAAAACTATGTATCTGATAATAACCAGCTATGTACACACAATCAGAAGACTGTAATTCTGACCAATGAAAAAAACCCATGAAAGAAAAATGCCAGCCTGCAGGAAGAACACGTGAGTTACCAACGGAAAAGCAGCCGGAAGCACTCGAGCATCTGAGCATCTGAGCTCACACTCTGAAGGAGCCATGTACTCCCTCAGCCTCACGTCCAGAGTCCGGCCCAACTGGGAGAGAGAAATGCAGACGAACCCAGCGCTCACCCTCACGAAGGACCCCCAGTGATGTAGACACTGGGGGAGATGAGCAGCCATCACGCTTCTTAGCTCATAAGTCAGGAGCCTGCTCACTAACCTGCCTCCCCAGGGTCTGGCTGCTGCAGCTCTCCAGATCAAACCTTCCGAAGAACAGGGCTCAGCAAAGCCAGCACACCATTCTTCCAAAGATTGGTCTATTCCTATCCCTTCCCACAGGGAAAGCCCAAGCAGTGCTGTGTGCCAGTCAGCACTGGCACATGGTGGGTCTGATGGTCCATTAGCCCTGCCTACCCCCTGAGGTTGGAGAGCTCTCATTCACTGAGCCCTGGGCCTGGGCCTGGGCCTGGGCCTAGGTGCACAGCGGGGACCCCAAGACAGGTGGGCTGCTCGGATCCTGACTGCTGGGCTCCCCAAGGACCACCGGCCACACAACCATCCTGGGGATGTAGTTTCAGCTCTACAGGTGGCTGCACCTACCCACAGAGCACACGTCCCTTTTACCACCACAGGATACCTTAGAAACAATAGCAAAGTCAAGGCCTAGAAAAAGCCCCCTGGCACCTTGCCCAATCAGGAAAGAGACCACAAGAGCAGAGTCCCACTGTCAGGAGGGAAAAACAGCTTAAGGTCAGAAGGGCCACTAGGGAAGTCCAGGCACGGTGGTTCACGCCTGTAATCCCAGCACTTTGGGAGGCCGAAGTGGATGGCTTGAGGTCAGGAGTTCAAGACCAACCTGGCCAACATGGTG
>NW_022324437.1:2480-9546 GCF_002776525.5 Piliocolobus tephrosceles
AACTCCGTTTCTACTAAAAATACAAAAGTTAGCCGGACATGGTGGTAGGAGCCTGTAATCCCACCTACTCGTGAGGCTGAGGCTGTAGAATCGCTTGAACCCAGGAGATGGAGATTGCAGTGAGCCGAGATCGCGCCACTGCACTCCAGCCTGGGAGACACAGCAAGACTCTGTCTCAAAGCATGTTGGGAGGCTGAGGTGGGTAGATCACGATGTCAGGAGCTCAAGACCAGTTTAACCAAGATGGTGAAACTCTGTCTCTACTAAAAATACAAAAATTAGCTGGGCGCACTGGCAGGCGCTTGTAATCACAGCTACTTGGGAGGCTGAGGCAGGAGAAGCGCTTCAACCCAGGTGGCAGAGGTTGCAGTGAGCCGTGATTGCGCCACTGCACTCCAGCCTAGGTAACAGAGTGAGACTGCATCTCAAAAAAACAAACAAAAAATTACCTTTAGTTCATCATCTCCTAAGCAGGATTCTTGCCATAAATAGCCTGAATCTAATCTAATGAGGAAACAATGAGACAAATCCAGATTGTGAATCCTGTATTTACATAAAATATGACACAACTAGCCTCGTATTTTAAGAAATGCCAGCCAGGTGCTGTAGCTCATGCCTGTATTCCCAGCACTTTGGGAGAAGCAGGTGGGAGGATCACTTTAGCCCAGTTCAAGACTAGCCTGGGCAACACAGCAAGACCTCATCTGTACAAAAAATTTTAAACATTATAATTAGCCAGCGCTGGGCGTGGTGGCTTAAACCTGTAATCCCAGCACTTTGGGAGGCCGAGGCAAGGAGATCATGAGGTCAGGAGCTTGCGACCATCCTGGCCAAGATGGTGAAACCCTGTCCCTAATGAAAATATGAAAATTAGCCACACGTGGTGGCGGACACCTGTAATCCCAGCTACTCAGGAGGCTGAAGCATGAGAACTGCTTGAACCCGGGAGGCGGAGGTTGCAGTGAGCTGACATCGCACCACTGCACCCTAGCCTAGGCAACAGAGCAAGACTCCGTCTCAAAAAAAAAAAAAAAATTAGCCAGGTGTGGCGGCACAGGCCTATACTCCCAGCTATTCAGGAGGCAAAGGCTGGAGGATGGCTTCAGCCCAAGGGAGTTCAAGGCAGCAGTGAGCTATGATCATGCCACTGCATTCTAGTTTGAGCAACAGAGCAAAACTCAGTCTCTTAGGAAAAAAAAACAAAAAGAAGAAGAAAGGGCTTTCAGGAGGACTGGGGACCACTGAGGAAGGCTGCATGTCACCTTTGCATTAAAAAATGCCATGTTATGATAAAACCCCATCTCTACTAAAAATACAAAAATTAGCTAGGAGTGGTGGTACGCACCTGTAAGGCCCAGCTACTTGGGAGGCTGAGGCAGGAGAATCACTTGAACCCAGGAGGCAGAGGTTGCAGTGAGCCAAGATGCACTCCATTCTGGGCAACAGCATGAGATTCCATTCCCCCCACCAAAAAAAAAGAAAAAAAAAAAACCAACATGCAATATTAATGCTATCTTGGACGTGATGATGAAGAGGCTGTACAGGAGAAAGCTTCTGAGCTCAGAAGTCACCTGGAGAAGGATTCTGGGGTGAAACGCTACCGTGTGTGACTTACTTTCAAATAACAAAAATAATAGAAAAAAATTTTGGGAGGTGAGGGGGTAACATATACAAGTAAATATGGAAAAGGTTAACAACTGGTAGAATAAAGGTGAAAGGGCTAGGGATAGTCATTGTACTATGCTTTCAACTATTCCTTAGTTTTGAAATTTTTCAGAATAAAACTTAGTGGAGAAAGGTTCATCCTCAGTCCAGTAAGTTCCAGGAGACACAGCCAGGCCCACCTTATTCACCACTGTTTCCCTACTGCTAGCTCAATGCCTGGTCCTCATCCCACTGGCCCAGGGAACCACTGCCAGTGTTTCTTCAGGAACCTCCCTCCAGGCTTTTCCCCGGGCCTGAGGACAGTTACACTGGGCATGCTGCTTTGCAACCAGGTCTTTTCAGGTAGAAACACCGTAACCACCTGTCAGGAAAGTACAGTCGGCCCTCCCCATCCATAGGTTGACTCCACATGCATGGTTTCAACCAACAGTGGATAGAAAATATTAGGAAAACAAGAAATTGCATCTGTACTGAATATGCAGAGACTTTTTTTTCTTATCATTATTCCCTAAAGAAAACAGTAAAGCAGGCCGGGCGCGGTGGCTCATGCCTGTAATCTGAGCACTTTGGGAGGCCGAGGTAGGCGAATCACCTGAGGTCAGGAGTTTGAGACCAGCCTGGTCAACATGACGAAACCTGGTCTCTACTAAAAATACAAAAAACAAACAAACAAATAAAAAATTAGCCGGGTGTGGTGGCATGTGCCTCTAATCCCAGTTACTCAGGAAGCTGAGGTACGAGAACTGCTTCAACGTGGGAGACGGAGGTTGCAGTGAGCCAAGATTGTGCCACTGCACTCCAGCCTGGGTGACAGAGCAAGACTGCATCTCAAAAAAAAAAAAAACAAATATATATACATACACACACACACACAGAGTAAAGCAACTATTTGCATAGCATTTACATTCTATTAGGCATTATATGTAATCTAGTGATAACAGAGTACATAGGAGGGTGTGCACAGGTTATATGCAAACACTACACCACTTCAGAGCAGGGGCTTCAGCATCCTCCAATTCTGGTATCTGAGAGAGGTCCTGGGACCAATTTCCCACAGATCCTGAGGGATGACACAGACTCACCACAATGTTAGAAACTATCTCTGCCTGAGGGAAATTCAAGAGATTTCCAATTCTCCCCCATTTCAAAGCTGTGACAAATATTCTAGTAGCAAAATAGTTGCGTACACCTTAATTATTTTCTGAGCTTAAATTCCCAGAAGCTCAACTGTTGAATCAGCCTGTGTTTAAACACACACTGGCAACTGACTACTGCCCCACCTCAGCAACAATAGGCGCTTACGTTCCCACCTGTACTGAGTTCTAGCTATTTGAGTTCTACAAATGCTAGGTATTACCATTTTCACTGCAATGCACTCCAGCCTGGGTGACAGAACAAGACTCTGTCCCCCCCAAAAACAAAACAAAACAAACAAACAACCCAGCAGATCAGTCAGAAAAGACTGTACAGTCACAAGAGTTTCCATGTAGGGAAATTTCTCCAGGCAAGGAGGAAAAGCCTGAAGAAGACAAGAACTGCTGGCCGGGCGCGGTGGCTCAAGCCTGTAATCCCAGCACTTTGGGAGGCCGAGACGGGCGGATCACGAGGTCAGGAGATCGAGACTATCCTGGCTAACACGGTGAAACCCCGTCTCTACTAAAATACAAAAAACTAGCCGGGCGAGATGGCGGGCGCCTGTAGTCCCAGCTACTCGGGAGGCTGAGGCAGGAGAATGGCGTGAACCCAGGAGACGGAGCTTGCAGTGAGCTGAGATCCGGCCACTGCACTCCAGCCTGGGTGACAGAGCGAGACTCCGTCTCAAAAAAAAAAAAAAGAACTGCTGAGAACAGGGCAGCAGGGAACATCCTGGACCCTCCCGGGTCACAGAGACTGGAAAGAGAGGCCACAACAGGGCACCCGAGCCTGTGCCCCTCATGCGGGAGGAACAAAGTGACAGGTCAGGAGAGGAGGGGGAGGTGCAGGAGTGCTGGCACCTGGGGACCAGCCAGCAAGTCCCTGGAGCCCCCCCTCACCAGAAAAGGGGAGGCAGGAAGGACAGCAGCAATGGCCAGAATGAGGAGAACACAGCGTCCTGCAGCTCCACAGAGCGAGCGCCTCCTTCACGGAGCAGCCCTGGTCGCCCTGCAACTGAGGCCGCAGCACTGACGGCCCCACCAATGCAGTAAGGGGCGACAGACACCACACCTAAGACTCAGGAGCAAGGTCCTGTCCCTGCTCCCAGCCCTGGGGCTCTTAGAATCACCGAGAGAGAGCTGAAAAGTGAGTGCGGGCCCCTTTCCCACATGTTTCACTGCAAAGGTTAATGCACACCAGGAGCATTTCAGTGAGGCTTCGAGGCTTCCCTGCAAATCTCATCAGCCTTTTCTGACAGCATTCAATGCACAGCGGTCACTTTGAGCTACAAACCCTTCCTACTGCAGTCAAATTAATTCCAAAAGGGAAAAAACAAGTTAAAGAATGGGACTTTAACGATGAATTTATTGTAAAAAATAAGACCGTAGCCAGAAGAATCCTGACTGGCATCCCGCTGAGACAACACAGCCTCTCCTCAGCTCACCAGCTCTACAAACACGAGGGAGACAGGGACCTCCAGAATTAACATCCTGGGTCTCCAGACATACCTTCAAACCTCATCTTTCAATATTTCAAATCCCTGCGTGCTACAAGCTGATCTGAAAACAGACTGGGCCGGTCCGCAGCACGGTGGCTGATAGAGGGGACATCTGATCTTGTCTGTGGAATGAAGGAAGTCACTGAACTGTCCAGGAACTACATGCCCACCTTCATCAAATGGAAACCACACACTTGTTTATTCTGCAGGGAGCCATGTGCTCAACGGTGAGCTGCTAATATCAGGCTCGTCCATCTTCTTCATACACAGGCTCTACAGTACTGTCAGTTCTCGATTCTGTGGGCCCCTGTATAATCCAACTCTTTAAACAGAAACCAGGCTGGGTGCGGTGGCTCACGCCTGTAATCCCAGCACTTTGGGAGGCCAAGGCGGGAGGATCCCTTGAGCCCAGGAGTGTTTTTTTTTTTTTTCTTTTTTTTCTTTTTTTGAGACGGAGTCTCGCTCTGTCCCCCAGACTGCAGTGCAGTGGCCAGATCTCAGCTCACTGCAAGCTCCGTCTCCCGGGTTTACGCCATTCTCCTGCCTCAGCCTCCCGAGTAGCTGGGACTACAGGCGCCCGCCACCTCGCCTGGCTAGTTTTTTGTATTTTTTAGTAGAGACGGGGTTTCACCGTATTAGCCAGGATGGTCTCCATCTCCTGACCTCGTGATCCGCCCATCTCAGCCTCCCAAATTGCTGGGATTACAGGCTTGAGCCACCGTGCCCAGCCTAGCCCAGAAGTCTGAGTAGCCTGGGCAACATAGCGAGACCTCATCTCAATAAATAAATTAAATAAATAACATACGTGGTGCACACCTGTAATCCCAGCTACTTGGGAGGCTGAAGCACGAGAATCACTTGAACTCACGACGCAGAGTTCGCAGTGAGCCGAAACCATGCCACTGTACTCCAGCCTGCGTGACAGAACAACACTCTGTCTCAAAAAAATAAATAAGTAAACAAACAGAAACCAGAATCAGGTGCTCTTATAAAGGATGTGTGGCCCAGGAACTCAATCTTAACACATTCTAAATGACTTGGAATTTGTTGGAGCAAAACTTCCAGTTGAAATATCAGGAAAATTTTCTAGACTAAGAGAATGGAAACAGACTTTGTGCAACCAACATCAGGTACAGAAAAGAGACCCCCCAACAAGCATCACGAACCCAAACATTTCTCCTCGCTGAGAGAGAAGAGAACACACAGAACCCATGCCTCGTTACTCTTTGAGAAAATGTGTCCTGCATGTGATCTAACAGCTAGAGACGAAACATACAACCTGTTCTCAATTTTCAAATAATTTTTTAAAGAACATGATGTCACACTGAGCAAGTGAATAATGCAATTCTGTTATAGAAGAAGGCACGGCTGAAAAGACTGAGCAATACATGTCCAAAACTTGCAGTTTCCACACCAGCACTTCCTCCCAGCACAGTGCCCTTTGAACCTGCTTTCTAAACAACTGTGCCGGGCAGCCCGGTGGCCACCTGTCACCGCACGGCAGGCGTGGAGCAGCACACAGCACCCTAGTCCTCGCACCTGCTCGGGGGACTGTTTCTGCACCCAGTGCTTCTCTGCAGCCACAACCTGCCCCCCACAGAACTGCTGCACCATGTGGCATCCTGTCCAAGTCCATTTCCACAGAAGATGCCTCTTCAAAGGGGAAAAGTACCACGCCAGTGCCCACTCTCTTCCAAACACATCCTCTCAGAAGGGACTGGCCATGCTCGCCCCCTCATTTCTGCAGCGCTTCCCAGTTCATCATCTGCTCGCTGGACTCCATCTCCCATCCGTGTCAATCACTTGTCCTGAAGCATCTAAACCCTGGGTCAGGCGGCTCGGGGGATGAGTGCATAGATTGAAAAGGGACCACTGCCAGGCGCGGTGGCTCACGCCTGTAATCCCTGCACTTTGGGAGGCCGAGATGGGCGGATCACGAGGTCAGGAGATCGAGACCATCCTGGCTAACACAGTGAAACCCCATCTCTACTAAAAATACAAAAAATTCACCAGGCGTGGTGGGTGCCTGTAGTCCCAGCTACTTGGGAGGCTGAGGCAGGAGAATGGCATGAACCCAAGAGGCGGAGCTTGCAGTGAGCCGAGGACGTGCCACTGCACTCCAGCATACTAGGCTGGGCACGGTGGCTCACACTTGTAATCCTAGCACTTAGGGAGGCCAAGGTGGGCAGATCACGAGGTCAGGAGATCGAGACCATCCTGGCTAACACGGGGAAACCCCGTCTCTACTGAATACACAAAAAATAAGCCAGGTGAGGTGGCGGGCACCTGTAGTCTCAGCTACTTGGGCGGCTGAGGCAGGAGAATGGCGTGAACCCGGGAGGCAGAACTTGCAGTGAGCGGAGACTGCACCACTGCACTTCAGCCTGGGCAACAGAGTGAGACTCCACCTCAAAAAAAAAAAACAAAAGAAAGAAAAGAAAAGAAAAGGTAATGCTCCCTGTTCCTCCCCAAAACTGTGCTGAACACAGTCTAGAGGGCCAAGACCTGCTGAGAAGACCTGCCCAAGGCCTCTTTTCAGGCCCCACATCTCTGCAGGCTGCTGCTGGATCTTTCTCATAAAACACATCTCAGAAGAGCCGAACAAACCACTTCCCTCTTACTACTGGGACCTCACCTTGCCAACTCTGGACTCAGCTTGGAATGGCTGTCGGGGCATCGCTGGGGACAGGAATACATCACACTATGCACCAGACCAGCCACATAAGGAGGAACTCCCCAAAAGGAGGGAGGAAATCGAAAGCCACTGCT
>NW_022324438.1:0-7066 GCF_002776525.5 Piliocolobus tephrosceles
AGCAGTGGCTTTCGATTTCCTCCCTCCTTTTGGGGAGTTCCTCCTTATGTGGCTGGTCTGGTGCATAGTGTGATGTATTCCTGTCCCCAGCGATGCCCCGACAGCCATTCCAAGCTGAGTCCAGAGTTGGCAAGGTGAGGTCCCAGTAGTAAGAGGGAAGTGGTTTGTTCGGCTCTTCTGAGATGTGTTTTATGAGAAAGATCCAGCAGCAGCCTGCAGAGATGTGGGGCCTGAAAAGAGGCCTTGGGCAGGTCTTCTCAGCAGGTCTTGGCCCTCTAGACTGTGTTCAGCACAGTTTTGGGGAGGAACAGGGAGCATTACCTTTTCTTTTCTTTTCTTTCTTTTGTTTTTTTTTTTTGAGGTGGAGTCTCACTCTGTTGCCCAGGCTGAAGTGCAGTGGTGCAGTCTCCGCTCACTGCAAGTTCTGCCTCCCGGGTTCACGCCATTCTCCTGCCTCAGCCGCCCAAGTAGCTGAGACTACAGGTGCCCGCCACCTCACCTGGCTTATTTTTTGTGTATTCAGTAGAGACGGGGTTTCCCCGTGTTAGCCAGGATGGTCTCGATCTCCTGACCTCGTGATCTGCCCACCTTGGCCTCCCTAAGTGCTAGGATTACAAGTGTGAGCCACCGTGCCCAGCCTAGTATGCTGGAGTGCAGTGGCACGTCCTCGGCTCACTGCAAGCTCCGCCTCTTGGGTTCATGCCATTCTCCTGCCTCAGCCTCCCAAGTAGCTGGGACTACAGGCACCCACCACGCCTGGTGAATTTTTTGTATTTTTAGTAGAGATGGGGTTTCACTGTGTTAGCCAGGATGGTCTCGATCTCCTGACCTCGTGATCCGCCCATCTCGGCCTCCCAAAGTGCAGGGATTACAGGCGTGAGCCACCGCGCCTGGCAGTGGTCCCTTTTCAATCTATGCACTCATCCCCCGAGCCGCCTGACCCAGGGTTTAGATGCTTCAGGACAAGTGATTGACACGGATGGGAGATGGAGTCCAGCGAGCAGATGATGAACTGGGAAGCGCTGCAGAAATGAGGGGGCGAGCATGGCCAGTCCCTTCTGAGAGGATGTGTTTGGAAGAGAGTGGGCACTGGCGTGGTACTTTTCCCCTTTGAAGAGGCATCTTCTGTGGAAATGGACTTGGACAGGATGCCACATGGTGCAGCAGTTCTGTGGGGGGCAGGTTGTGGCTGCAGAGAAGCACTGGGTGCAGAAACAGTCCCCCGAGCAGGTGCGAGGACTAGGGTGCTGTGTGCTGCTCCACGCCTGCCGTGCGGTGACAGGTGGCCACCGGGCTGCCCGGCACAGTTGTTTAGAAAGCAGGTTCAAAGGGCACTGTGCTGGGAGGAAGTGCTGGTGTGGAAACTGCAAGTTTTGGACATGTATTGCTCAGTCTTTTCAGCCGTGCCTTCTTCTATAACAGAATTGCATTATTCACTTGCTCAGTGTGACATCATGTTCTTTAAAAAATTATTTGAAAATTGAGAACAGGTTGTATGTTTCGTCTCTAGCTGTTAGATCACATGCAGGACACATTTTCTCAAAGAGTAACGAGGCATGGGTTCTGTGTGTTCTCTTCTCTCTCAGCGAGGAGAAATGTTTGGGTTCGTGATGCTTGTTGGGGGGTCTCTTTTCTGTACCTGATGTTGGTTGCACAAAGTCTGTTTCCATTCTCTTAGTCTAGAAAATTTTCCTGATATTTCAACTGGAAGTTTTGCTCCAACAAATTCCAAGTCATTTAGAATGTGTTAAGATTGAGTTCCTGGGCCACACATCCTTTATAAGAGCACCTGATTCTGGTTTCTGTTTGTTTACTTATTTATTTTTTTGAGACAGAGTGTTGTTCTGTCACGCAGGCTGGAGTACAGTGGCATGGTTTCGGCTCACTGCGAACTCTGCGTCGTGAGTTCAAGTGATTCTCGTGCTTCAGCCTCCCAAGTAGCTGGGATTACAGGTGTGCACCACGTATGTTATTTATTTAATTTATTTATTGAGATGAGGTCTCGCTATGTTGCCCAGGCTACTCAGACTTCTGGGCTAGGCTGGGCACGGTGGCTCAAGCCTGTAATCCCAGCAATTTGGGAGGCTGAGATGGGCGGATCACGAGGTCAGGAGATGGAGACCATCCTGGCTAATACGGTGAAACCCCGTCTCTACTAAAAAATACAAAAAACTAGCCAGGCGAGGTGGCGGGCGCCTGTAGTCCCAGCTACTCGGGAGGCTGAGGCAGGAGAATGGCGTAAACCCGGGAGACGGAGCTTGCAGTGAGCTGAGATCTGGCCACTGCACTGCAGTCTGGGGGACAGAGCGAGACTCCGTCTCAAAAAAAGAAAAAAAAGAAAAAAAAAAAAAACACTCCTGGGCTCAAGGGATCCTCCCGCCTTGGCCTCCCAAAGTGCTGGGATTACAGGCGTGAGCCACCGCACCCAGCCTGGTTTCTGTTTAAAGAGTTGGATTATACAGGGGCCCACAGAATCGAGAACTGACAGTACTGTAGAGCCTGTGTATGAAGAAGATGGACGAGCCTGATATTAGCAGCTCACCGTTGAGCACATGGCTCCCTGCAGAATAAACAAGTGTGTGGTTTCCATTTGATGAAGGTGGGCATGTAGTTCCTGGACAGTTCAGTGACTTCCTTCATTCCACAGACAAGATCAGATGTCCCCTCTATCAGCCACCGTGCTGCGGACCGGCCCAGTCTGTTTTCAGATCAGCTTGTAGCACGCAGGGATTTGAAATATTGAAAGATGAGGTTTGAAGGTATGTCTGGAGACCCAGGATGTTAATTCTGGAGGTCCCTGTCTCCCTCGTGTTTGTAGAGCTGGTGAGCTGAGGAGAGGCTGTGTTGTCTCAGCGGGATGCCAGTCAGGATTCTTCTGGCTACGGTCTTATTTTTTACAATAAATTCATCGTTAAAGTCCCATTCTTTAACTTGTTTTTTCCCTTTTGGAATTAATTTGACTGCAGTAGGAAGGGTTTGTAGCTCAAAGTGACCGCTGTGCATTGAATGCTGTCAGAAAAGGCTGATGAGATTTGCAGGGAAGCCTCGAAGCCTCACTGAAATGCTCCTGGTGTGCATTAACCTTTGCAGTGAAACATGTGGGAAAGGGGCCCGCACTCACTTTTCAGCTCTCTCTCGGTGATTCTAAGAGCCCCAGGGCTGGGAGCAGGGACAGGACCTTGCTCCTGAGTCTTAGGTGTGGTGTCTGTCGCCCCTTACTGCATTGGTGGGGCCGTCAGTGCTGCGGCCTCAGTTGCAGGGCGACCAGGGCTGCTCCGTGAAGGAGGCGCTCGCTCTGTGGAGCTGCAGGACGCTGTGTTCTCCTCATTCTGGCCATTGCTGCTGTCCTTCCTGCCTCCCCTTTTCTGGTGAGGGGGGGCTCCAGGGACTTGCTGGCTGGTCCCCAGGTGCCAGCACTCCTGCACCTCCCCCTCCTCTCCTGACCTGTCACTTTGTTCCTCCCGCATGAGGGGCACAGGCTCGGGTGCCCTGTTGTGGCCTCTCTTTCCAGTCTCTGTGACCCGGGAGGGTCCAGGATGTTCCCTGCTGCCCTGTTCTCAGCAGTTCTTTTTTTTTTTTTTGAGACGGAGTCTCGCTCTGTCACCCAGGCTGGAGTGCAGTGGCCGGATCTCAGCTCACTGCAAGCTCCGTCTCCTGGGTTCACGCCATTCTCCTGCCTCAGCCTCCCGAGTAGCTGGGACTACAGGCGCCCGCCATCTCGCCCGGCTAGTTTTTTGTATTTTAGTAGAGACGGGGTTTCACCGTGTTAGCCAGGATAGTCTCGATCTCCTGACCTCGTGATCCGCCCGTCTCGGCCTCCCAAAGTGCTGGGATTACAGGCTTGAGCCACCGCGCCCGGCCAGCAGTTCTTGTCTTCTTCAGGCTTTTCCTCCTTGCCTGGAGAAATTTCCCTACATGGAAACTCTTGTGACTGTACAGTCTTTTCTGACTGATCTGCTGGGTTGTTTGTTTGTTTTGTTTTGTTTTTGGGGGGGACAGAGTCTTGTTCTGTCACCCAGGCTGGAGTGCATTGCAGTGAAAATGGTAATACCTAGCATTTGTAGAACTCAAATAGCTAGAACTCAGTACAGGTGGGAACGTAAGCGCCTATTGTTGCTGAGGTGGGGCAGTAGTCAGTTGCCAGTGTGTGTTTAAACACAGGCTGATTCAACAGTTGAGCTTCTGGGAATTTAAGCTCAGAAAATAATTAAGGTGTACGCAACTATTTTGCTACTAGAATATTTGTCACAGCTTTGAAATGGGGGAGAATTGGAAATCTCTTGAATTTCCCTCAGGCAGAGATAGTTTCTAACATTGTGGTGAGTCTGTGTCATCCCTCAGGATCTGTGGGAAATTGGTCCCAGGACCTCTCTCAGATACCAGAATTGGAGGATGCTGAAGCCCCTGCTCTGAAGTGGTGTAGTGTTTGCATATAACCTGTGCACACCCTCCTATGTACTCTGTTATCACTAGATTACATATAATGCCTAATAGAATGTAAATGCTATGCAAATAGTTGCTTTACTCTGTGTGTGTGTGTGTATGTATATATATTTGTTTTTTTTTTTTTTGAGATGCAGTCTTGCTCTGTCACCCAGGCTGGAGTGCAGTGGCACAATCTTGGCTCACTGCAACCTCCGTCTCCCACGTTGAAGCAGTTCTCGTACCTCAGCTTCCTGAGTAACTGGGATTAGAGGCACATGCCACCACACCCGGCTAATTTTTTATTTGTTTGTTTGTTTTTTGTATTTTTAGTAGAGACCAGGTTTCGTCATGTTGACCAGGCTGGTCTCAAACTCCTGACCTCAGGTGATTCGCCTACCTCGGCCTCCCAAAGTGCTCAGATTACAGGCATGAGCCACCGCGCCCGGCCTGCTTTACTGTTTTCTTTAGGGAATAATGATAAGAAAAAAAAGTCTCTGCATATTCAGTACAGATGCAATTTCTTGTTTTCCTAATATTTTCTATCCACTGTTGGTTGAAACCATGCATGTGGAGTCAACCTATGGATGGGGAGGGCCGACTGTACTTTCCTGACAGGTGGTTACGGTGTTTCTACCTGAAAAGACCTGGTTGCAAAGCAGCATGCCCAGTGTAACTGTCCTCAGGCCCGGGGAAAAGCCTGGAGGGAGGTTCCTGAAGAAACACTGGCAGTGGTTCCCTGGGCCAGTGGGATGAGGACCAGGCATTGAGCTAGCAGTAGGGAAACAGTGGTGAATAAGGTGGGCCTGGCTGTGTCTCCTGGAACTTACTGGACTGAGGATGAACCTTTCTCCACTAAGTTTTATTCTGAAAAATTTCAAAACTAAGGAATAGTTGAAAGCATAGTACAATGACTATCCCTAGCCCTTTCACCTTTATTCTACCAGTTGTTAACCTTTTCCATATTTACTTGTATATGTTACCCCCTCACCTCCCAAAATTTTTTTCTATTATTTTTGTTATTTGAAAGTAAGTCACACACGGTAGCGTTTCACCCCAGAATCCTTCTCCAGGTGACTTCTGAGCTCAGAAGCTTTCTCCTGTACAGCCTCTTCATCATCACGTCCAAGATAGCATTAATATTGCATGTTGGTTTTTTTTTTTTCTTTTTTTTTGGTGGGGGGAATGGAATCTCATGCTGTTGCCCAGAATGGAGTGCATCTTGGCTCACTGCAACCTCTGCCTCCTGGGTTCAAGTGATTCTCCTGCCTCAGCCTCCCAAGTAGCTGGGCCTTACAGGTGCGTACCACCACTCCTAGCTAATTTTTGTATTTTTAGTAGAGATGGGGTTTTATCATAACATGGCATTTTTTAATGCAAAGGTGACATGCAGCCTTCCTCAGTGGTCCCCAGTCCTCCTGAAAGCCCTTTCTTCTTCTTTTTGTTTTTTTTTCCTAAGAGACTGAGTTTTGCTCTGTTGCTCAAACTAGAATGCAGTGGCATGATCATAGCTCACTGCTGCCTTGAACTCCCTTGGGCTGAAGCCATCCTCCAGCCTTTGCCTCCTGAATAGCTGGGAGTATAGGCCTGTGCCGCCACACCTGGCTAATTTTTTTTTTTTTTTTGAGACGGAGTCTTGCTCTGTTGCCTAGGCTAGGGTGCAGTGGTGCGATGTCAGCTCACTGCAACCTCCGCCTCCCGGGTTCAAGCAGTTCTCATGCTTCAGCCTCCTGAGTAGCTGGGATTACAGGTGTCCGCCACCACGTGTGGCTAATTTTCATATTTTCATTAGGGACAGGGTTTCACCATCTTGGCCAGGATGGTCGCAAGCTCCTGACCTCATGATCTCCTTGCCTCGGCCTCCCAAAGTGCTGGGATTACAGGTTTAAGCCACCACGCCCAGCGCTGGCTAATTATAATGTTTAAAATTTTTTGTACAGATGAGGTCTTGCTGTGTTGCCCAGGCTAGTCTTGAACTGGGCTAAAGTGATCCTCCCACCTGCTTCTCCCAAAGTGCTGGGAATACAGGCATGAGCTACAGCACCTGGCTGGCATTTCTTAAAATACGAGGCTAGTTGTGTCATATTTTATGTAAATACAGGATTCACAATCTGGATTTGTCTCATTGTTTCCTCATTAGATTAGATTCAGGCTATTTATGGCAAGAATCCTGCTTAGGAGATGATGAACTAAAGGTAATTTTTTGTTTGTTTTTTTGAGATGCAGTCTCACTCTGTTACCTAGGCTGGAGTGCAGTGGCGCAATCACGGCTCACTGCAACCTCTGCCACCTGGGTTGAAGCGCTTCTCCTGCCTCAGCCTCCCAAGTAGCTGTGATTACAAGCGCCTGCCAGTGCGCCCAGCTAATTTTTGTATTTTTAGTAGAGACAGAGTTTCACCATCTTGGTTAAACTGGTCTTGAGCTCCTGACATCGTGATCTACCCACCTCAGCCTCCCAACATGCTTTGAGACAGAGTCTTGCTGTGTCTCCCAGGCTGGAGTGCAGTGGCGCGATCTCGGCTCACTGCAATCTCCATCTCCTGGGTTCAAGCGATTCTACAGCCTCAGCCTCACGAGTAGGTGGGATTACAGGCTCCTACCACCATGTCCGGCTAACTTTTGTATTTTTAGTAGAAACGGAGTT
>NW_022324438.1:7166-8370 GCF_002776525.5 Piliocolobus tephrosceles
CACCATGTTGGCCAGGTTGGTCTTGAACTCCTGACCTCAAGCCATCCACTTCGGCCTCCCAAAGTGCTGGGATTACAGGCGTGAACCACCGTGCCTGGACTTCCCTAGTGGCCCTTCTGACCTTAAGCTGTTTTTCCCTCCTGACAGTGGGACTCTGCTCTTGTGGTCTCTTTCCTGATTGGGCAAGGTGCCAGGGGGCTTTTTCTAGGCCTTGACTTTGCTATTGTTTCTAAGGTATCCTGTGGTGGTAAAAGGGACGTGTGCTCTGTGGGTAGGTGCAGCCACCTGTAGAGCTGAAACTACATCCCCAGGATGGTTGTGTGGCCGGTGGTCCTTGGGGAGCCCAGCAGTCAGGATCCGAGCAGCCCACCTGTCTTGGGGTCCCCGCTGTGCACCTAGGCCCAGGCCCAGGCCCAGGCCCAGGGCTCAGTGAATGAGAGCTCTCCAACCTCAGGGGGTAGGCAGGGCTAATGGACCATCAGACCCACCATGTGCCAGTGCTGACTGGCACACAGCACTGCTTGGGCTTTCCCTGTGGGAAGGGATAGGAATAGACCAATCTTTGGAAGAATGGTGTGCTGGCTTTGCTGAGCCCTGTTCTTCGGAAGGTTTGATCTGGAGAGCTGCAGCAGCCAGACCCTGGGGAGGCAGGTTAGTGAGCAGGCTCCTGACTTATGAGCTAAGAAGCGTGATGGCTGCTCATCTCCCCCAGTGTCTACATCACTGGGGGTCCTTCGTGAGGGTGAGCGCTGGGTTCGTCTGCATTTCTCTCTCCCAGTTGGGCCGGACTCTGGACGTGAGGCTGAGGGAGTACATGGCTCCTTCAGAGTGTGAGCTCAGATGCTCAGATGCTCGAGTGCTTCCGGCTGCTTTTCCGTTGGTAACTCACGTGTTCTTCCTGCAGGCTGGCATTTTTCTTTCATGGGTTTTTTTCATTGGTCAGAATTACAGTCTTCTGATTGTGTGTACATAGCTGGTTATTATCAGATACATAGTTTTAAAATGTGCCTCTAAATATAGATTTTATTGGTGAATGCATTGTGCTCTCATTCCATAAAAAGTCTTAAGCACAAAATTATGCTTAAAAAAAAAATCTTAGCACTGGGTGTGGTGGCTCACGCCTGTAATGCGAGCACTTTGGGAGGCTGAGGCAGGTGGAGCACCAGAAATCAGGAGTTTGAAACCAGCCTCTCCAACATGGTGA
>NW_022324438.1:8470-9278 GCF_002776525.5 Piliocolobus tephrosceles
GTCTAAAAAAAAAAAAAAAGAAAATCTTAGCAGGCTCTCCTGTGCAGATGCTGCTGGTGCTGAGCTTTGTGTCTGGGGCAAAAAAGGTGAGGGCGGGCCCCGGTTGGTTTAGGAGAAGTGTTTACGAACAGAATGGGCCCCATGCTCCTGGCCTGAGGAAATTCTTTCATGAAAAAGATTCTTCCGCAGCTTGGAGGGGGATGGTCCAGCCGATGCACGGCCATTGCAGATGGTGCCCAAGGCGGGAAGGTAGTTAGTGTCTGAGCAGGAGGGGGTGGCCGGCCTTTGTGGGGCTGCTTCAGAGAGCTGGGCAGAGTCTGGGCCCCAACGTGGACTAGCAGGGGAGGAGCTCTCCTGGCTGGGGTGGCCACTCAGGGAGGTGTGGGTTGCCTGAGCAGGGAATCGGCCTCCTGTGGAGGAGGTTTCCGAGCGGGAGGTGCTCTTCGTGTGGGCCTGGAGGACCTCCAGGCGGCCTGCACTCGCCTGATACAGCTGGCTTCTGCTGGGAGGCTGGGTTTGCAGCCAAACTCTGAGACCTTTTGGACAAAACATGCCAAAGAAGTTGGTGGTGATAAGAAATTCATACTAAACTTGTTCTATTAGGGCTTTTTTCGTTTCAAGTATATTATTTCCCTTCAGTAGCCCTATATTTTTGAAATTAATGTTGAGCATCGTGTCAGAGTCAGGTTTTGAATGACACAGGATGTTTCAGATCCTGTAAGTTTACTTGAAGCTATCAAAATAGCCTCCTAACAAAGTTATTATTTTTTTTTTTTTGAGACGGAGTCTCTCTCTGTCGCCCAGGCTG
>NW_022324438.1:9378-9546 GCF_002776525.5 Piliocolobus tephrosceles
TTAGTAGAGACGGGGTTTCACTGTGCTAGCCAGGATGGTCTCGATCTCCCAACCTTGTGATCCGCCTGCCTTGGCCTCCCAAAGTGTTGTGATTACAGGCGTGAGCCACCGCGCCCGGCCTGCATCCTGGTTTTCGTGTTGATCAGTGGTGTTTAAAGTACACCTGTA
>NW_022324439.1:0-4358 GCF_002776525.5 Piliocolobus tephrosceles
TACAGGTGTACTTTAAACACCACTGATCAACACGAAAACCAGGATGCGAGTTACCTCTGAACGGGAGGGGCCAGAAACTACAATCTGAAGGGCCACTCAAGCCTTCTGGTAAATCCTGTTTTTCAAGTAGGGTAGTGGGCACATGTGAGTTTATTTTCATTCTTTAAACTCTCCATATATCTTCTGTGTGCCACTTACAGGTATAACTTTAAATGCTATTGTTTAAAATAAATAAAACGTCATTTTTCTCTGCTAAAAAAAATTTTTTTTATTAAGTGCTTGCTGTTTGCCACACAGTCTTCTGAGCATTTTACACGTATTATCGTGGTTCGTCCTGAAAACAACTCTGGGGGTGGGTACCATCAGCATCCTTTCTACAGATGGGGACACTGAGTATACAGCAGGCTTTTGTCCAGTCAAACACTCCACAGTGAGGCCACGCACAATTCTCAAGCAGAATCCAACTACAGAGCCCACACTCCCAGCCCCGCCATGAGTAGGGGGTCTGCCCATCTGAGGTTGATGTGGGCTCACCAGGGAACCAGGAGGGGCTGGGGGAAAACTGTAGCACCTAATCCTTAGCACCTGGCCACACCGCAGGCCACACCCTTCTGACCTGCCCATTCCCCTACATGGAATCTAGGCAACACAGAAATTCAGACTAAGATTTATATTACTAAAATATTCATCAAGAAGTTACCCCAGCCAGGCGCAGTGGCTCACGCCTGTAATCCCAGCACTTTGGGAGGCCGAGACCATTCTGGCTAACACTGTGAAACTCCGTCTCTACTAAAGATACAAAAAAATTAGCCGGGCTTGGTGGCAGGCGCCTATAGTCCCAGCTACTAGGGAGGCTGAGGCAGGATAATCACGTGAACCCGGGAGGCAGAGCTTGCAGTAAGTCTAGATCAAGCCACAGCACTCCAGCCTGGGCAACAGAGCGAGACTCCATCTCACAAAATAACAATAAAAAAGAAGTTACTCGTAGGCCAGGCACAGTGGCTCACTCCTGTAATCCCAGCACTTTGGGAGGCTGAGGCAGGTGGATCACCTGAGGTCGGGAGTTGGAGACCAGCCTGACCAACATGGATAAACCCTGTCTCTACTAAAAATACAAAATTAGCCTAGGTGGTGGCGCATGCCTTTAATCCCAGTTACTCAGGAGGCTGATGCAGGAGAACCGCTTGAACCCAGGAGGCAGAGCTTGCAGTGAGCCGAGATTGTGCCACTGCACTTCAGCCTGGGCTACAGAGCAAGATTCCGTCTCAAAAAGAAAAGAAAAAAAAAGAAAGAGGCAGCAGACAGAAGGGGAGCAGACTCATCTCAAACCTGCCTCACATCTCCGGGAGGGATGCGGCCCCACCCAACTGGAAACCTGCCCCGTCAATCTGCATTGCTGGGGACGGCTCTGTCCCTGCAGTGTCCCAGGAGCATCCATGCCTGTAGAAAGTGGTCAGAGGAGCAGGTGCCTGGACTCCATGCCAGCTCTAACCCAAAAGTCAGAAGGCCTCCAGGTACCAAGTGTCTTCATCTAGAAACTGGAAGGATCCAACTGGGTGAGAAAGAAGGTCCCTTCCAAAATTAAATCACCACGAGTGTCCGACAATCTATAACACAAAAACTGCAAGTAGCAAAGACCAGAGCAGGCCTACGTGCTTCCTTTTAGTAAAGTAAAACTAATTTTGCCAGACACAGTGGCGTGTACCTGTAGTCCCAGCTGCTCAGGAGGCTGCGGTGGGAGGGTCGCTTGAGCCCAGGAGTTGGAGACCGCAGTGAGCTATGATCCCACGATTGCACTCCAGTCCGGATGAGAGAGCGAGACCTCATCTCTAAAACAAAAAATAATGTATTTTTTTTAATTTTTGTAAGTAACTTTGTTTAACGTCACCAGTAATGAGTCACGCGGATGTCATGTACCCCAATACGACGCACTAAGAACACCTCATCTCTGTGGGATCTTCCTAACCCCACAACCTGTCCAACCACAAGAAGACACCAAACAAACCCAAATGAAGGCACATCCTGCAAAATACCTGACAAGGACTCTTCAAAAGTACCAAGGTGATGACAAACAAGGAAGGACGGCAGCTATCCTATACCGGGGGGGCAAAGGAGACAGGACAATGCAATGCAGTGTGGCACCAGGGGCGTGGTCCTGGGACAGGAAGGACATCGGGGGAAAACTGATAAAATCCAAAACAAGTTCGTCGCTCGGTGAGTAGTGTGGTGCCAGTGTGAACACCTCAGTTTTGACAGAGGCATCACGGTAATGTGATAGCATTAGGGGAAGCTGGCTGGGGGATATTATGGAAATTCTGTGTTGTCTGTAATTTTTCTACATATCTAAAAGTATTTCGGCCGGGCGCGGTGGCTCAAGCCTGTAATCCCAGCACTTTGGGAGGCCGAGACGGGCGGATCACGAGGTCAGGAGTTTGAGACCATCTTGGCGAACACGGTGAAACCCCGTCTCTACTAAAAATTACAAAAAACTAGCTGGGCGAGGTGGCGGCGCCTGTAGTCCCAGCTACTCGGGAGGCTGAGGCAGGAGAATGGCGTAAACCCGGGAGGCGGAGCTTGCAGTGAGCTGAGATCTGGCCACTGCACTCCAGCCCGGGCGACAGAGCGAGACTCCGTCTCAAAAAAAAAAAAAAAAAAAGTATTCCAAAATAGTTTACACTTTAGATAATTTTGTTAGGAGGCTATTTTGACAGCTTCAGGAAAACTTACAGGATCTGAAACATCCTGTGTCATTCAAAACCTGACTCTGACTCGATGCTCAACATTAATTTCAAAAATATAGGGCTACTGAAGGGAAATAATATACTTGAAACGAAAAAAGCCCTAATAGAACAAGTTTAGTATGAATTTCTTATCACCACCAACTTCTTTGGCATGTTTTGTCCAAAAGGTCTCAGAGTTTGGCTGCAAACCCAGCCTCCCAGCAGAAGCCAGCTGTATCAGGCGAGTGCAGGCCGCCTGGAGGTCCTCCAGGCCCACACGAAGAGCACCTCCCGCTCGGAAACCTCCTCCACAGGAGGCCGATTCCCTGCTCAGGCAACCCACACCTCCCTGAGTGGCCACCCCAGCCAGGAGAGCTCCTCCCCTGCTAGTCCACGTTGGGGCCCAGACTCTGCCCAGCTCTCTGAAGCAGCCCCACAAAGGCCGGCCACCCCCTCCTGCTCAGACACTAACTACCTTCCCGCCTTGGGCACCATCTGCAATGGCCGTGCTGCTGACTGTTTCCCTTCTGCCCCTGGGGCTGAGAGAGGGACAGGAGCATCGGCTGGACCATCCCCCTCCAAGCTGCGGAAGAATCTTTTTCATGAAAGAATTTCCTCAGGCCGGGAGCATGGGGCCCATTCTGTTCGTAAACACTTCTCCTAAACCAACCGGGGCCCGCCCTCACCTTTTTTGCCCCAGACACAAAGCTCAGCACCAGCAGCATCTGCACAGGAGAGCCTGCTAAGATTTTCTTTTCTTTTCTTTTTTTTTTTTTTGAGATAGAGTCTCACTCTGTTGGCCAGGCTAGAGTACAGTGGTGCCATCTCCGCTCACCGCAACTTCCGTCTCCCAGGTTCAAGCAATTCCCGTGCCTCAGCCTCCTGTGTAACTGGGATTACAGGCACGTGCCATTACCGCACGGTTAATTTTTGTATTTTTTATACAGACAGGGTTTTTTTTTCAAGCATAATTTTGTGCTTAAGACTTTTTATGGAGGGCCGGGCGCAGTGGCTCACGCCTGAAATCCCAGCACTTCGGGAGGCCGAGGCAGGTAGATCACGAGGTCAGGAGATCGAGACCATCCTGGCTAACAAGGTGACACCCCATCTCTACTAAAAATGCAAAAAATTAGCCGGGCGTGGCGGCGGGCGCCTGTAGTCCCAGCTATTCGGGAGACTGAGACAGGAGAATGGCGTGAACTCAGGAGGCGGAGCTTGCTGTGAGCTGAGATCACGGCACAGCACTCCAGCCTGGGCAGAGCAAGACTCCGTCTCAAAAAAAAAAAAAAAAAAAGACTTTTTATGGAATCAGAACACAATGCACTCACCAATAAAATCTATATTTAGATGCACATTTTTAAATTATGTATCTGATAATAACCAGCTATGTATATACTATCAGAAGACTATAATTCTGACCAGCGAAAAAAACCCATGAAAGAAAAATGCCAGCCTGCAGGAAGAACACGTGAGTTACCAACGGAAAAGCAGCCGGAAGCACTCGAGCATCTGAGCATCTGAGCTCACACTCTGAAGGAGCCATGTACTCCCTCAGCCTCACGTCCAGAGTCCGGCCCAACTGGGGGAGAGAGAAATCGAAAGCCACTGCTCTCCATGCTCTCTGCTTCTCCCCTCACC
>NW_022324440.1:0-4358 GCF_002776525.5 Piliocolobus tephrosceles
GGTGAGGGGAGAAGCAGAGAGCATGGAGAGCAGTGGCTTTCGATTTCTCTCTCCCCCAGTTGGGCCGGACTCTGGACGTGAGGCTGAGGGAGTACATGGCTCCTTCAGAGTGTGAGCTCAGATGCTCAGATGCTCGAGTGCTTCCGGCTGCTTTTCCGTTGGTAACTCACGTGTTCTTCCTGCAGGCTGGCATTTTTCTTTCATGGGTTTTTTTCGCTGGTCAGAATTATAGTCTTCTGATAGTATATACATAGCTGGTTATTATCAGATACATAATTTAAAAATGTGCATCTAAATATAGATTTTATTGGTGAGTGCATTGTGTTCTGATTCCATAAAAAGTCTTTTTTTTTTTTTTTTTTTGAGACGGAGTCTTGCTCTGCCCAGGCTGGAGTGCTGTGCCGTGATCTCAGCTCACAGCAAGCTCCGCCTCCTGAGTTCACGCCATTCTCCTGTCTCAGTCTCCCGAATAGCTGGGACTACAGGCGCCCGCCGCCACGCCCGGCTAATTTTTTGCATTTTTAGTAGAGATGGGGTGTCACCTTGTTAGCCAGGATGGTCTCGATCTCCTGACCTCGTGATCTACCTGCCTCGGCCTCCCGAAGTGCTGGGATTTCAGGCGTGAGCCACTGCGCCCGGCCCTCCATAAAAAGTCTTAAGCACAAAATTATGCTTGAAAAAAAAACCCTGTCTGTATAAAAAATACAAAAATTAACCGTGCGGTAATGGCACGTGCCTGTAATCCCAGTTACACAGGAGGCTGAGGCACGGGAATTGCTTGAACCTGGGAGACGGAAGTTGCGGTGAGCGGAGATGGCACCACTGTACTCTAGCCTGGCCAACAGAGTGAGACTCTATCTCAAAAAAAAAAAAAAGAAAAGAAAAGAAAATCTTAGCAGGCTCTCCTGTGCAGATGCTGCTGGTGCTGAGCTTTGTGTCTGGGGCAAAAAAGGTGAGGGCGGGCCCCGGTTGGTTTAGGAGAAGTGTTTACGAACAGAATGGGCCCCATGCTCCCGGCCTGAGGAAATTCTTTCATGAAAAAGATTCTTCCGCAGCTTGGAGGGGGATGGTCCAGCCGATGCTCCTGTCCCTCTCTCAGCCCCAGGGGCAGAAGGGAAACAGTCAGCAGCACGGCCATTGCAGATGGTGCCCAAGGCGGGAAGGTAGTTAGTGTCTGAGCAGGAGGGGGTGGCCGGCCTTTGTGGGGCTGCTTCAGAGAGCTGGGCAGAGTCTGGGCCCCAACGTGGACTAGCAGGGGAGGAGCTCTCCTGGCTGGGGTGGCCACTCAGGGAGGTGTGGGTTGCCTGAGCAGGGAATCGGCCTCCTGTGGAGGAGGTTTCCGAGCGGGAGGTGCTCTTCGTGTGGGCCTGGAGGACCTCCAGGCGGCCTGCACTCGCCTGATACAGCTGGCTTCTGCTGGGAGGCTGGGTTTGCAGCCAAACTCTGAGACCTTTTGGACAAAACATGCCAAAGAAGTTGGTGGTGATAAGAAATTCATACTAAACTTGTTCTATTAGGGCTTTTTTCGTTTCAAGTATATTATTTCCCTTCAGTAGCCCTATATTTTTGAAATTAATGTTGAGCATCGAGTCAGAGTCAGGTTTTGAATGACACAGGATGTTTCAGATCCTGTAAGTTTTCCTGAAGCTGTCAAAATAGCCTCCTAACAAAATTATCTAAAGTGTAAACTATTTTGGAATACTTTTTTTTTTTTTTTTTTTGAGACGGAGTCTCGCTCTGTCGCCCGGGCTGGAGTGCAGTGGCCAGATCTCAGCTCACTGCAAGCTCCGCCTCCCGGGTTTACGCCATTCTCCTGCCTCAGCCTCCCGAGTAGCTGGGACTACAGGCGCCGCCACCTCGCCCAGCTAGTTTTTTGTAATTTTTAGTAGAGACGGGGTTTCACCGTGTTCGCCAAGATGGTCTCAAACTCCTGACCTCGTGATCCGCCCGTCTCGGCCTCCCAAAGTGCTGGGATTACAGGCTTGAGCCACCGCGCCCGGCCGAAATACTTTTAGATATGTAGAAAAATTACAGACAACACAGAATTTCCATAATATCCCCCAGCCAGCTTCCCCTAATGCTATCACATTACCGTGATGCCTCTGTCAAAACTGAGGTGTTCACACTGGCACCACACTACTCACCGAGCGACGAACTTGTTTTGGATTTTATCAGTTTTCCCCCGATGTCCTTCCTGTCCCAGGACCACGCCCCTGGTGCCACACTGCATTGCATTGTCCTGTCTCCTTTGCCCCCCCGGTATAGGATAGCTGCCGTCCTTCCTTGTTTGTCATCACCTTGGTACTTTTGAAGAGTCCTTGTCAGGTATTTTGCAGGATGTGCCTTCATTTGGGTTTGTTTGGTGTCTTCTTGTGGTTGGACAGGTTGTGGGGTTAGGAAGATCCCACAGAGATGAGGTGTTCTTAGTGCGTCGTATTGGGGTACATGACATCCGCGTGACTCATTACTGGTGACGTTAAACAAAGTTACTTACAAAAATTAAAAAAAATACATTATTTTTTGTTTTAGAGATGAGGTCTCGCTCTCTCATCCGGACTGGAGTGCAATCGTGGGATCATAGCTCACTGCGGTCTCCAACTCCTGGGCTCAAGCGACCCTCCCACCGCAGCCTCCTGAGCAGCTGGGACTACAGGTACACGCCACTGTGTCTGGCAAAATTAGTTTTACTTTACTAAAAGGAAGCACGTAGGCCTGCTCTGGTCTTTGCTACTTGCAGTTTTTGTGTTATAGATTGTCGGACACTCGTGGTGATTTAATTTTGGAAGGGACCTTCTTTCTCACCCAGTTGGATCCTTCCAGTTTCTAGATGAAGACACTTGGTACCTGGAGGCCTTCTGACTTTTGGGTTAGAGCTGGCATGGAGTCCAGGCACCTGCTCCTCTGACCACTTTCTACAGGCATGGATGCTCCTGGGACACTGCAGGGACAGAGCCGTCCCCAGCAATGCAGATTGACGGGGCAGGTTTCCAGTTGGGTGGGGCCGCATCCCTCCCGGAGATGTGAGGCAGGTTTGAGATGAGTCTGCTCCCCTTCTGTCTGCTGCCTCTTTCTTTTTTTTTCTTTTCTTTTTGAGACGGAATCTTGCTCTGTAGCCCAGGCTGAAGTGCAGTGGCACAATCTCGGCTCACTGCAAGCTCTGCCTCCTGGGTTCAAGCGGTTCTCCTGCATCAGCCTCCTGAGTAACTGGGATTAAAGGCATGCGCCACCACCTAGGCTAATTTTGTATTTTTAGTAGAGACAGGGTTTATCCATGTTGGTCAGGCTGGTCTCCAACTCCCGACCTCAGGTGATCCACCTGCCTCAGCCTCCCAAAGTGCTGGGATTACAGGAGTGAGCCACTGTGCCTGGCCTACGAGTAACTTCTTTTTTATTGTTATTTTGTGAGATGGAGTCTCGCTCTGTTGCCCAGGCTGGAGTGCTGTGGCTTGATCTAGACTTACTGCAAGCTCTGCCTCCCGGGTTCACGTGATTATCCTGCCTCAGCCTCCCTAGTAGCTGGGACTATAGGCGCCTGCCACCAAGCCCGGCTAATTTTTTTGTATCTTTAGTAGAGACGGAGTTTCACAGTGTTAGCCAGAATGGTCTCGGCCTCCCAAAGTGCTGGGATTACAGGCGTGAGCCACTGCGCCTGGCTGGGGTAACTTCTTGATGAATATTTTAGTAATATAAATCTTAGTCTGAATTTCTGTGTTGCCTAGATTCCATGTAGGGGAATGGGCAGGTCAGAAGGGTGTGGCCTGCGGTGTGGCCAGGTGCTAAGGATTAGGTGCTACAGTTTTCCCCCAGCCCCTCCTGGTTCCCTGGTGAGCCCACATCAACCTCAGATGGGCAGACCCCCTACTCATGGCGGGGCTGGGAGTGTGGGCTCTGTAGTTGGATTCTGCTTGAGAATTGTGCGTGGCCTCACTGTGGAGTGTTTGACTGGACAAAAGCCTGCTGTATACTCAGTGTCCCCATCTGTAGAAAGGATGCTGATGGTACCCACCCCCAGAGTTGTTTTCAGGACGAACCACGATAATACGTGTAAAATGCTCAGAAGACTGTGTGGCAAACAGCAAGCACTTAATAAAAAAAATTTTTTTTAGCAGAGAAAAATGACGTTTTATTTATTTTAAACAATAGCATTTAAAGTTATACCTGTAAGTGGCACACAGAAGATATATGGAGAGTTTAAAGAATGAAAATAAACTCACATGTGCCCACTACCCTACTTGAAAAACAGGATTTACCAGAAGGCTTGAGTGGCCCTTCAGATTGTAGTTTCTGGCCCCTCCCGTTCAGAGGTAACTCGCATCCTGGTTTTCGTGTTGATCAGTGGTGTTTAAAGTACACCTGTA
>NW_022324441.1:0-18607 GCF_002776525.5 Piliocolobus tephrosceles
CAGAAAGAATTATACCAGCTACTCTTTATATATCTGGTAGAATTCAGCTGTGAATCTGTCTGATCCTAAACTTTTTTTTTGGTTGGTAGTCCATTAATTACTGCCTCAGTTTCAGAATTTCTTGTTGATCTATTCAGGGATTCAACTTGTCTTGGATTATTCTTGGAAAGGTGTACATGTCTCATAATTTACTCATGTCTTCAGGGTTTTCTGTTATATTTGCATATAGGTGTTTCCAGCATTATCTAATGGTAGTTGGTATTTCTATGTGATCATTGGTGACAACCCTGTAATTTTTTTTTATGAAGTCTATTTGATTCTTCTGTCTTTTATTCTTTGTCATTCTGGCTGGCAGTCCATCACTGTTGTCAATCTTTTGAAAATAATCTCCTCCTGGATTCAGTGATTTTTTTGAAGTGTTTGCATGTGTGTGTGTGTGTGTGTGTGTGTGTGTGTGTGTGTATCACACTCAGTTATGCTCTGATCACAGTTACTTTTGGTCTTCTGATAACTTTTGAACTTGTTTGGTTTCAAGAGATTCTCCCACTCAGCCACCCAAGTGGCTGAAATTACAGGTGTCCACCACTATACTGGGCTATTTTCTATATTTCTAGTAGAGACAATGTTTTATCATGTTGGCTGGCCAGGCTTGTCTTGAACTCTTAAACTCTTAAATTCAGGTGATCTGTCTGCCTCAGCCTCCCAAAGTGCTGGAATTTTTCATTGGGATATTAGATTGTTTACTTTAGACCTTTCTCATTTTCTTATGTGGGCATCTCGCATTATAAATTTCCCACTTAACACTGCTTTAACTCTATCCCAGAAACTCTGTTATGTTGTGTCTTTTTTCCCAGTGATTTCAAAGAACTTGTTTCCTTCATACCTAATTTTGTTTTTTACCTAGCAGTCATTCTGAATCAGGTCGATTAATTTACATGTGTCTGTGTAGTTTTATTGAGTTTCACAATCCTAAATTCTAATTTGATTGCACTGTGGTCTGAGAGTTGTTTCTATGATTTCTGTTGTTTTGCATTTGCTGAGGAGTGTTTTACTTTTAATTATGTGATTGATTTTAGAATAAGTGCTTTGTGGTGCTGAGAGAAATGTATATTTTGTTGATTTGGGGTGGAGAGTTACATAGATGTCTATTAGGTCCACTTGGTAAGAGCTGAATTCATGTCCTGAGTATCCTTGTTAATTATATGTCGCAATGATCTAATGATGACCATGGAGTGTTAAAGTCTTTCACTAACATTCTGGAGGCTTTATGAATCTGTGTGCGCCTGTATTTTGTGCATATATATCTAGGAAAGTTAGCTCTTCTTTCTGCATTGTTCTCTTCACCATTATACAAAGCTCTTCTTTGTCTTTCTTGATCTTTGTTGGTTTAAAGTCTGTCTTATCAGAGACTAGGATTGCAAGTCTTTTTTTTCTTTCCGCTTGCTTTGTGTTTCATAAATATTCTTCCATCATTTTATTTTGAGCCTCTATCTGTGCATTTGCATGTCAGGTGGATCTCCTGAATAAAGCACACTGATGGGTCCTGACTGTATCCAATTTTCCATTCAATGTCTTTTAATTGGAAAATTTAGTTCATTTATCTTTACAGTTAACATTACTATGTATCAATTTGATCTTGGCATGGTGATGTTAGCTGGTTATTTTGCATATTCTTGATGTAGTTTCCTCATAATGTTTTTGGTCTTTATTTTTATGTTTTTGCAGTAGTTGTTAGCAGATGTCCCTTTACATACTTAATGTTTCCTTTAGGAGTTTTTGTAAGGCACACATGGTGGTGACAACACTTTTCTACATTTGTTTGTCTGTAAATTATTTTATTTTCCTTTTGTTTATAAAGCTTAGTTGGGATGGATAAAAAATTCTGGTTTGGAAATTCTTTACTTTAAGATCAGTGAATATTTGCCCCCTCTTTCTTGTGGCATGTAGTATTTCTGCAGTGATATCTGCTGTTAGTTGGACGGGCTTCCCTTTGTAAGTATCCTGATCTTTCTCTCAGACTGCCCTTAAATTTTTTTTCCTTTTTTTTTCTGTTTTGGATACTCTCACAATTATGTGTCTTAGGGTTATTCTTCTTATGAAGTATCTGAGTGGTGTTCTCTGTATTTCCTAAATTTGTATCTTGACCTGTCTTAGTATGTTGGGGAAGTTTTCCTGTGTAATATTCTGAAGTGTGCTTTTCAACTCGGATCAATTCTCCTCATCACTTTTGGGTACACAAATCAATCACAGGATTGGCCATCTCACATAGTCCCATATTTCTGGAAAGTTTTGTTTGTTTCTTTTTTCTCTAATCTTGTCCTCATATTTTATTTCATTAAGTCGATCTTCAATCAGTCATTCTTCCTTTGGCTGGATCAATTCATCTATTGATCCTTGGGTATGCTGCACAAAGTCCTTGCCCTATGTTTTTTAGCCCCATCAGAACATTTATACTCTTCTCTAAACTCATTATAATATTAATAATAATTATTATTTTTGAGATGCAATCTCACTCTATCACCAGTCTTAAGTGTAGTGGTGTAATCTCAGCTCACTTCAACCTCTGCGAACTGGGTACAAGTGATTCTCCTGAATTAGCCACCAGAGTAGCCTCTCTTCACTGAGAGTTGTACACTTATTGGGATTACATGTCTGCAGATAGATTTGTCTTCCCTCAATTTTAAGCTGAGGACACATCTCAACAACCTTCCTGCATATAGGAGCTACCCACTCTGAATCTCCTCTCCACTGAGGGCTTCAGAGATGATGTAACAACCAGCCGACCAACAGCACTTGATCACACTAGCTTTTCTCTTAACTGAGTATTGCTGTTGCAGGTATGTCCTGTTTGTGAAATTGAGTCACCCACTTTCTGTCTCTTGAGAGCTGTAATTTCACTCCATAAGTCTTCTATTTGCCTTAATTACTCTCCAAACTTTATTCTTCCTGGACATGGGACAAGAATTCACAACCCACTGCAGGGAAAAACTACAAGATTAGTAAGAAAAAAAGGGTGTGAAACACACAAACACACATTTGCCACATTTTTGGTTACTGGGATTTAAAAAATAAAAAAGGATAGAAGAGGTTCAATCCTTAATGGAGCCCAAAGTTAATCCTTTTCAAAGCCACAGCTGTGACACCATTTTAGGAGCTTTGCAGTTTCTGGCCTTTTTAAGCCTCTGGATACAACTGTATTCCTGAGTGGGGTGGAAAGAAAACTTTTTACTATGCCTGATTCAGCCAAAATCTTGCAGGGAGATGGCAACTGTGCTGTCACCTGGGTTTTTTCACCTTATCATAGCCAATGTACCCAGCTGTATGAAGTGGCTGGACTCAACAGTCTCTCACCCAGGTACCTCTCTCTACTCTGGTCCTGTCCCAGCCATAGCAAAAATTGAATCTGAGCACGTAGTTTGAATTAATTGCAACCTGTCAAATTGAGTGTTGAAATTAGCCCGGCAGGCCCAAGAGAAATTGTGGCAAAGGTGCCACCATCCACTGAGATTTTTGGCTAGGGAAGTCATAATCTGTAGACTCTGTGACAAAAGTCACACTGATCACAATGGACCGGTAGATTATTCAATCATGCCCATGCAATGGAATCTGTATAACAACCCAAAAGGATAGGCTTCAGAGAGCTCCTGGATAGCTGAATTTGTAGAGTATCCTAGAAAATTGTGTGCATATAAAACCAGACATTAATAATTTTAAACATCCCAGAATAGGTAGGTGTTTTTCCTCTGTTTTGAAAGAAGTTTCTGCATTTAATCGAGCGTCCAGAATTTTAGCTTATTGAATAGAATACAATCTAAGTTAATCTAAAAAGCACACTTTATGACAATTAAAACGCAGATGTTCTACCTAAATGATTCCATGATTCACTAATCCTGCCCAAGGTTTAAAGAGTTAGTCATTTATTCATGTTCACGGGGTAAGACCTAGAGATTTATGCAAAAAAATAAAAATCGATTGATATCTCCACAAAAATTCTAATCATATGTTCAGTTCACAATTGTGTGTCTCTGAGGTATTTGTGACTTGGTAAATTGAAATCACCATCTCAGGTGTTTTCCTGTGTCTATGGGAGGGCAGCGGAGACTGCCTCATACCCCATTGAACTCTGCATTCTAGGATACTTAAAATAAATAAATAAACATTATTACAGAGTTTTCAGTCATCCAAATCTGATAAAAAGCAATTCTGGTCTTTTATATAGCAGTAGCCCTAGACAAAAATTAGAGGTCTGCCAGGCGCTGTGCCTCCTGCCTGTAACCCCAGCACTTTTGGAGCGGAGGCGGATGGATCACGAGGTCAGAAGATCATATCATTTAACTAACACTGCGAAATGTTGTCTCTGGTAAAAAACAAACAAACAAAAAAAAAAAAATAGCCGGGCCTGGTGGCAAGCTCTTGTTGTACAGGTTACTTGGGAGGCTAACACAGGAGAAGCCATGAACCTGGGAGGCGGAGGTTTCAGTGAGGGGAGACTACCTCACTGCACTCCAGCCTGGGCGACAGACTGAGACTCTGTCTCAAAAAAAAAAAAAAAAAAAAAAAAACAATTAGAGCTTGCAAGAACAGTATAATGCTCACCTCTTCGCTTTTATATTTGGGATTATAGGTGCATAAAATTATGACATTGTCACACACAAGCTGTTTCATCGTTTATTTTATAGTTACAGTGCTTGAAATGAATTGATAATATTAAATAAGTAACTTGGATATTTTCAGCCTGCTTTCAAGCCTTATCTATGGGTGAAATTTTGGGGGGCTATGAAGATGGATTAGGGCATCTTACAGTTAATGATATATTCTGCTCAGCTCAGTTATGGGGTCCTGAGCACACTGACTATTAAAACTCAACAATTTTTCTTTGTATATATTTTACCACGGATTCTATACCTTGCAATGTATCGCAGAACCTTTTCAGTACTTCATGCTCTCTCGTTGGACTGCTCCAACATGACTTAATGTTACAGTGAACAAAGACCTTGCATTTCTCCAGCACAACTGGATTACAAGAGGAAAGCGCTTTAATTTGTATCACAATTGCTTGTGTGGAAGTTTCAGTCCAAAACACCTGGGAGACCAGGCTTTTGCTGACAGCTTTCTCCTACCAATCAACATTTCTTTGGCTGATGATTCACCCATCAGATATCTGTTTAAAAATTTTTTTGTTTTTTTTTTCTTACAGCATTTGAAATATATTAGTCTACTACATTCCGGCCTCTGAATTTTCTGAAAAGAAATCCGCTGATTACTCGTGAGGGTTGTTTTTACACGACCAGTAACTTCCCTTGCTGCTTTCAAGATTCTCTTTGTTTTGTTTTTAACAGGTTACTTATCAAGTAAGTTTGAGTGTGTTTGAGTTTATGTTGCTTGGAGGTTGTTGAGCATCTTGTGTGTTTATTTATTTCCTCAAATGTGTGACCTTCCTCACCACCATTGATTTAGTATCCCCCGGTAGGTCTGCTTGATGGTGTCCCACTGGTTTCTAGGTTGTTTTCACATTTATTTATTTACTTTTTCCTTCTTGACTTAACAATTAAAATGGCCTTTTTCTTAGAGTTGCTGATATTTTTTTCTTCTATCTGCTCAATTGTCCTTTTAAATCTCTGTAGTAACTTTTGTTTGTTTCTTTCTTTTGTTTTGCTTTTTGATGGTGTTTTGGTGTGTCACTGTGATAGAGTTCAGTGAAACAATCTTGGCTCACTGCAACCTCAGCCTCCTTATTTCAAGCAATTATCCTGCCTCAGCCTCTCAAATAGCTGAGACTACAGGCTTGTGCCACCACACCCTGCCAAATTTTTTTGTTTATTTATTTTTATTTTTTATTAAAGACAGGGTTTCACCATGTTGGTCAGGATAGTCTTCAACATTTAACCTCTTGGTCTAACAGACTCGGCGTTCAAAGTGCCAACATGGCAGGTATGAGCCACTGTACCCAGGCTGTAGGAAAGTTTAATGTCAGTTGTTTAAGTATTCAGCTCCAAATATATTTGAATACGTTGCTTAAAGATATATATATATACACACACACACACACACACACCCATATATATATATATGTTTTTTCTTCTGAGAACCACTGAATCTGTCCCAGAATTTTCTTTTTACTTTTATTGAAAGTTTACTTTATTATAAGTTTAGCTTACTGTAAGTTTATTGTCTATTAATATATGTTTCAATTTTGCTCATGTCTTTCTGTGCTTTTCTTCATTCTATTATCTTCCTAAATGCATTAGTTTTAAAAATTGTGTTCTATTTAGCCTGACACTTGGGTCACCTGGGAAAGCTTCTGTTAGTGATTTTTTTTTTTCTTTTTAGGGTGGGCCCTACTTTGTTGCTTCACTTTCTGTTTTGTGATTCTGTTGGTGTCAAAAAGAAGCATTTAAACTTTTAAGTGTTAATCCTTTGAAAATCAGATTTTCTCCCTCTGTAGCTTGCTAGGGTTGTGTTTATTCATCACCTAGGCTCTTTCTGCCATGGCAATCAGTCTTACTGATTTTGTTGAGGGTTTTTCTTGAGGCTGCACCATTTTGGAGCACACATGATTAACAACACATTTCATTCTAACTTTTCACTTACTTTTTTTTTTAATGCTTTTATCTTTCATTGTCTGACCTCTTAAGAGAAAAAAAGGAAAAATTAGGAAAGAAAGGCTGTGCTTTTTAAATCTTCTGAAAGTTACTTGAGTAGGAGGAGAAAAATCCTGCAAAAGGATTGGAAAATGAAACAATAACTGTTTACCACTGTCAGGACCTCCTTAAAAGAAACAGCAATTGATTCACAAGTCCTCCTGAGATTTGGAGGATAAGGTCATTTTTGTTTATCACAGCTATTGCCAGGTGCTCCTGAAGTATTTGTAAAGCTGTACACCACTGCCGTAGTTAAGAATAAACAACTGTTGACTGATGCTATAATATTGATTGAATTTAATTGTTGTTTACCCCACAAATCATCTTCTAAAGGCCTTAAAACTTCAGATAGGCACTGGAGTTCCAAACTAACTGCATCATAGCGATTCTGCAACTGCACATATTGAATAGTAGAAGAGACAGATACATAGTGCCCTATAGTCCATTGTCAAACTTTTCCAAGAACCTGTATCATTTTACTTTCAATCTCTCTCCCTTTGTGTCTAAACTGAAACTTGCAGGGAAATCACATATGTGAACACTTCTTTTTAAGGTGCATTTGCACCATTCTGTGCCTTCTTATGTAAGAGCTCACATTTAATGTTATTACAAGTAATATACTATTCACTCTGACATTTAATTTCTTGCTTTCCATATGTTCTTTATCTTATTTGATTTTATGATTTCTCCTTTGATCCTTTAGACAAATCTGTTAATTTCTCAAAACTTTCTTTTTCTGTGTTTTTAATATTATAATTAGATACATTTGGGACCTCAATAAATATTCAGAAGTTAAAATATAATACTTTGGATAATATTAACTTGCTCAACAACTTCCAAGCAACATAAACTCAAACACACTCAAACTTACTTGATAATTAACTTGTCAAAAACAAAAACAAAGAGAATCTTGAAAGCAGTAAAAGAAGTAACTGGTCATGAAAAAACAAATCTACAGTTTAAATCTACAGTGTAAGTTCAACAATATAAAAATACTCTGTTCATGTACTTTTCTATTCTTTTCAATGTATATTATTGTCTCATATTATGTCTCTGCACACTGAGTGTCCATTAAATTAGACTTGTGTATTTTTTATATAATAGCTGCTACAATAAGTGTAATAGTAATAATTACCTTTGCTAGGTAATAGTAATAGCTTTGTTTTTCTGGGGGAGGGTTAGATGCGCTTTTCTTTAGCTTCTTTTTATCTAGACTTTTTTTTGCTTGTGTATTATTTTAAATGTTATAACATTTCTTCATGTCTCCAAGGTGTTTTCTTAGTTGTTGATAGCTTAGTATCATGTCATTAAGGGAGGAGGCAACCGCTCATATTGTCTTATGCCCAATTTCTGCCTCCAAAGAAAGAAGTAAAAACTAAAAGGCAGAAATGAAATCCACAGGCAGACAGCCCAGCACTGCACCCTGGGCCTGGTAGTTAAACATCAACCCCTGACCTAATTGGTTCTATTATCTATAGATTACAGACATTGTATAGAAATGCACTATGAAAATCCCTATCTTGTTTTGTTCCAATCTAATTACCAGCGCGTGTAGCCCCCAGTCATATACCCCCTGCTTGCTCAATCAATCATGGCCCTCTCACATGCACTGCCTTAGAGTTGTGAGCCCTTAAAAGGGACAGGAATTGCTCACTTAGGGAGCTGGGCTCTTGAGACAGAAGTCTTGCCAATGTCCCAGGCTGAATAAACCCCTTCCTTCTTTAACTCAGTGTCTGAGAAGTTTTATCTGCTGCTGGTCCTGCTACATTTCTTGGTTCCCTGACTGGGAAGTGAGGTGAATAGTGGATGGTCGAGGCAGCTACTTAGGCGGCTTAAGCCTGCCCTGTGGAACATCCTTATGGGGGACTCTGAGCAGCCAGAGCAACATGGATTCTGAGAGCATTCCCTGGTAGGCATTTGCCCTGATGGGATGCCTCACCAGAGCAGTGTGTGGCAGGCCCCCATGGAGGATCAGCACAATGGCTGAACACTGGGAAGGAAGGAGCTCTTGGAGTCTGGACATTTAAAGTTTGTTAAGACTACTCTTTGAACTTGCCCACTCCGTTTGAGTGGAAGCGTGGCCTGATCACCCACGGCGTGCCTTCATTGGCACTTTGGTTTTGATTTGGTTTGAATTGCTTGAGAGGATCGGTCTTGGGAACTTGCCCACTCCTTTTGAGTGGAAGCATGATCTGATCACCCATGGTGTGCCTGTACAGGCACTTTGGTTTCTGTTTTTGACTTGACTTGGATTGCTTGATTCTTTGGTTTTAGTTTTGATCTGACTTTGATTTCTGGATACTCTGATTTTGGTTTTGATTTTGGTTTGGTGTAAACAATAAAAGTGTATGTGTACCCTTTTTACCCGTTCTTTGTTTTGTGGTGTGCATGTGGCATGAGGGTGGTGTTTTGTGTAGAGGAAACATGGGTGAGGCACAAAATAAGCCCACCCCACTGGTAACTGTTGAAAATTAAAAAAAAAAAAAAAGGGATTTCAGGGAGACTATGGAGTACTATGACACCAGGAAAACATAAAACTTTGTGTAAGATAGACTGGTCAGCATTAGAGGTAGGTTGGTCATTAGAAGGAAGCCTTGACAGGTCCCCTGTTTCAAAGGTATGGCACAAGGTTACCTGTAAGCAAGGGAACCCAGACCAGCTTGTTTTAGATTCCCTGCCCCCAACACATGGTGACTGAGAGAACAGCAGCATAAGCGTCTGGTGGAAGCAAGGAAAGATCAGTAGAGAGAGAGAATGGAAAGAGAGAGGAAAACAGGCAAAGAGAGAGAGAGGAAGAGATGGAGAAGAGACAGACAAAGAGGGAGTTGAGGAGAGAGAGAAAAAGACAGAGACAGAAAGAGAGAGGAAGAGACAGAGGCAACAGAAAAGTCAAAGAGAGAGAGAGAGACAAAGTCAAAGAGAGAAAAAAAGAAATATACAAGTAGTTGAGAAAAAAAAAGTGTACCCTGTGTTTGGACGAATGGAGGCAGGATGGTGCACTTCTGGGATCTTCATCACCAACTTTTCCTGCACGCGTGAAAATGCAGCTGGCGCCTGGGAAGGTGCAGACCAACTGGGCATGTGCCAGGTGATGTCAATCCAAAGAGACCAAGATTTACCTGGTCGCACCTACATAACGCCCCCGATATGCCCATGCCCCGCCTATTGCCCTCGCACTCCCAGAAAAGCTGCTCCTGGCAGACGCCCCACGCAGACTTCCCAGCCCCCAGTCGGTACTGTATCAGGAACTCTGCCTGAGAGCTCACTGGGTGACTCTCTTGGCCTCCTTTGCCAGAGGCCGACAGACCTCTCCCTACCCACCTACTTCCCTGAAGCTAGGTGACCAAAATAAATTTGCAGTTTTGCTCCTACCCTTGCCTACTTGCTGGTTCTTTTGTGCCCACTCTGGTGGTCTTAGAAAAACAAATCAGTTGGTGCTGAAGACCCAGGAGGAGACCCCTCCTCAGGCCTCTAAGGATTGAGGAACCTCCTACTGCTCTCACGCTGCAGATGGACCAGGACCTGAGACCCGCTTCCCTCACTCTCACGGCGTCTCTGGGGTAACTGCCCTTGTCTCCTCTTTACCTCCCTCGGCCAAAAATCCTGCACAGGTCCAAGGCCCACTTTTGAGCCACCAAGTGGCTCGGGAGACCTGTTCAGGACAGAGACTTCTGCCTGAAGGTAATCTCCACTTTGGCTCCAAGAGCCTCCAGTCTGGTGGTTCCAAAGGACGCTTTGAAGCCAGACAGAGATCCACTTCCATTTCCATTGTGTCCATTGTGTAAGTAAAGAGGAAACAAATGGGAAACCTCCAGTCCAAATTTCCAAAGAGCACACACTTAGGGTGCCTCCTAGCCAATTGAAAAACCTTACAGCTTGAACAAGACCTTAGGAGGAAGCGGTTAATTTTCCTTTCCACTGTGGTGTGATCGACCTCAGCAATTTCTGCCAGCAGCTAGGCAAGTGGTCTGAAATTAATTACATACAAGGCTTTTGGGCCTTACGCTCTCGTCCCAATCTGCCCTATACTCCTCCTTCTCTCCCCACTCTCTCCACCCCCTCCCTTCCTGCCCAGACTCCTCCTCCTCCCCCCATCCAGACTCCTCCTTCCTCTTCCTTATCTACTAGTAATCCCCTCGGTCCTGTGCCTCCTTTGGGGCCCCCAACTGGCTGTCTTGAGTCTCCTGTCTCTGCCCACACCCACTCTAAGTGCCCTGCTGATGCCTCCACTCCTGTCCCACACCCTCCTACAGTGTTAGCACCTTTGCGAGAGGTAGCTGGGGCAGAGGGGGTAGTCAGAGTACATGTCCCTTTTTCACTGGCTGATCTTTCCAAAATTGAGAAGCGTTTAGGTGATTTCTCAGCTAATCCTACCATATACATAAAGGAATTTAGATACCTTTGTCAGGCCTCTGACTTAACTTGGCATGACCTCCAGGTTATCCTAACCTCTACCCTAAACCCTGAGGAGCAAGAGCGTATCCTAGCGGCCGCCAGGCATCACGCCAACCAACTACATTTAACTGATGCCGCCATCCCACTAGGGGAGCAAGCAGTCCCCTCGGCAGACCCAGACTGGAACTACCAAGCAAGCCAGCCTGGGCACCGTAGGCGAGACATAATGGTCCAGTGTTTGTTGGCTGGTATGCAAGCAGCCTCAAACAAAACTGTAAACTTTAACAAATTAAAAGAAATTATTCAAACTCCAGAAGAAAATCCAGCCACATTCTTAAATAGGCTGACTGAGGTTCTAACCCAGTATACCCAGTTATATCTGGCCTCCCCCACAGGGGCCACCATTTTGGCATCTTATTTCATTTCTCAATCAGCTCGTGACATTAAAAAAAAACTTCAAAAGTTAGAGGATGGTCCTCAGACACCAATAGAAGACCTAGGTAATTAGCATTTAAGGTCTATAACTCCAGAGAGGCAACGGCTGAAGCACAGCAACAGGCTCACCTTAAACAGAAGTTTCAGCTCCTAGCAGCGGCTTTACAGCCCAGTCATAACCCCAGGCCAGACAGCACACACCCAGCAGACTCCAAGGCTACAAAAGGAGCCTGTAATAAGTGCAGCAAGGCAGGACACTATGCCAACAGGTGTCTGCAAGGTCCCCGAGCCCCAACGCAGCCTTGCTATAAGTGCAAGGCATCAGGACATTGGGCCAGTGAATGTCCTAACCCTCATCCACCAGCAACCCCCTGCCCTGCTTGCCAGCAGGGAGGACACTGGAAGTCTGATTGCCCCACCCTGAGAACAGGTGCTGCGTCTCCACATGACCCCCTTTCCCAGGATCCTGGGAGTTCCTTCCAGCTCCTACATCTGGATGATGACAACTGAAGGTGCCAAGACTCGGGGACCCCCATCACCCTCGCCTAGCTGCGGGTAACTCTCCTGGTAGTGGGTAAGACAATTAATTTTTTAATAGATAGCGGGGCTACCTATTTTGTTTTGCCGTCCTTCTCTGGACCTAGCCTTCCATCCAATATCGCTGTAGTAGGAGTAAACGGAAAGCCATCCACTCCATGAAAAACTCCACTCCTTAATTGCTGCCTGGCCAACAACTACTTTGCGCACTCATTCCTCATTATACCCTCATGCCCTACCCCCTTACTAGGTCGAGAAATCAGTTCAACTTTCCCCCACTCGCCTCACACTTACTAAATTTTCTTAACTATCTCATACTCCCCAACCTTGCCAGAACCATCCTTCTGGGTTTTGCCCATATTCCAACAAATGCTTCCATTTCTCATTCCTATACTAATACTGTGCCTTATTTTATTCTTCATCCATACGTCCAAATACCAACCATAGGTCCCGACCTTAACGACGCCCCTTAACAGCAGGAAGTAGCCAGACAGACCACGGCGCCCCCTTATCACTATTATCAATAAAAGGGTGGACTGTTTGGATGAATGGAGGCAGGATGGTGCACTTCCACGTTCTTCATCACCAACTTTTCCCGCACACGCAGATATCAGCTGGTGCCCGGGAAGGTGCAGACCAACCGGGCATGCACCAGGTGATGTCAATCCAAAGAGACCAAGATTTACCTGGTCATACCTACGGAATGCCCCCCGATACGCCCGTGCCCTGCCTATTGCCCTCACACTCCCAGAAAAGCCGCTCCTGGCAGACGCCCCACGTGGACTTCCCAGCCCCCAGTCGGTACTGTATCAGGAACTCTGCCTGAGAGCTCACCGGGCGACTTTCTTGGCCTCCTTTGCCAGAGGCCGACAGACCTCTCCCTACCTACCTATTTCCCTGAAGCTAGGTGACCAAAATAAATATGCAGTTTTGCTCCTACCCTTGCCTACTCGCTGGTTCTTTTGTGCCCGCTCTGGTGGTCTTAGAAAAACAAATCACCCTGTTCCTTTAAAAGCCATCATACCAACTTTAATTTGGGGAAAACAAGGTTTTATTAATAGCAAAGGATAATTAAAATCCCAAACTTACAAGGTTTTCAACAAAAGTAAAGTTTGCTAAAAGTTGACAGTGTAACATGTATTGTAGTAATACTATTCTTGTGGCCTTAGACAGTCTAGTCCACAGACATAAAAAAGATTCACTTTGGAAAAGAATGGTTATCATTTTCAGGAAAAAGAAAAAAGCGGGGGGGAAGAATTTATATAAAAAGAGTGTTATTTAGTAAATTCTTGTCCTGAAATAAATTGACTGGTTGTTTAAAGAAAGAAATCTATGTAATAAGACAGAAAGTTAAAGCATGTCAAAAAATTGTCTGTAAAAGTGGTGAAAGAAAAAAAAGTTATAAAAAATGTGTTAAAAAGGGATTTTATGCAAAAAATGTTGTATAATTTAAAAGTAACTAGGCCTCATGAATGAAAAACTATTTTAAAAAAGTTTATGTGCAAGGTGTATAAGAAAAATATACCTTTGGTAAAAGGAGTATAAGGAGGCATAAGAATGTACATTTTTACCTACATTAAAAAGTTAAAAATTACTGTTTTGAAGGTTTCAGCAAAGCATAAATGTTAATTGTAAAGAACATTCTGTGTGTAAACATATTAGCTAAAGTTAAAGAACTACCATCCAATTTTTCTATGAACTGGACATTAAAATAAAAGCATTACAGATTTTTCTGAAAGCACCAACCTGCTCTTTAGCAAAAATTGTAAAAGGTTAAAAAGAGTCTATAAAATCTTGCCTATGGTAAAACATTAAAAATTAAATAAATATGTCTACAAGGTTTTATTAAAATTAGGTTTAATATTAATAACACACTAATATAAAGATAAAATTTAACTTATCTCGTATAAAATCATATGAGAAGCATTATTAAGTGTAAAATGATATTTGACTTTCTTTGGTTTAAAAACTAATAAAAATAGGTGCTAAAGGAAATTTCTCAGTAAAAAGGCACTAAGGGCCTAAATCCACTGCCTAGGTCCCCACATTTAAAACAAAAGGTCAATTTCTTAAAAATTATGTACTTGGTTTATCTTCAACTTTCCTTTATCAAAAAAAAAAAAAAAAAAAAAAAACTAAAAATCTTTCAGCACATGAACTGCCCCTAGAATTTCCAGTAAACCAGCACCAGCCTGAAGATCATGTTCTCATCGAAAGGTGGAAAGAAGAAAAACTTGAGCCAGCCTGGGAAGTACCCTACCTTGTACTGCTAACCACCAAGACTGCTGTTCATACAGCAAAAAATGGATGGACTCATCACACCTGAGTCAAGAAAGCTCCACCCCCTCCTGAGTCATGGGCCATAGTTCCAGGGGAAAACCCTGCCAAACTAAAGCTAAGAAAAATTTAACTCTTTTAATCTATTGTATTACTCTTTCTTCTTTCCTCGCTCTATTGCTGATCATCTAGCTATTAATATAACCAAGTCAATTTCACTTTAAACTATTCCATTTAATGCTTGCTTTGTTATAGCCTGTGAGGACTTGCCAAGTCAAAGACAGCTTTATACTTCAGAAGAGTACTTCTATCCCTCCTGACTGTCCTCAGACTAGGCATTAGTAAAGTAGGACCATTTAATCTGGGAACATTTCAAGAAAGACCCCAGTGCCAACCAGGAGTGTTACCCCCCGATGTATAGCTTTCATGCTATAGTTGGTCCAACATTCTGTGAACCACTAAAGAACAAGGATGGACTGCCCCAACTAGTTTTTGTAATTTCCATAAAACCATACTTTCATTTTACTAGAGGATCATAGAAGTTAAAGACTTAAAACAAACCTTAGCAATTAAGACAGGATACCAAGATGCAAATGCTGGTGAAAATATATCAAATATTCCATCTGTGCATTAAACAAAAGCAATTGTTATGCTTGTGCACATGGCAGGCCAGAGGCCCAGATTGTCCTCTTTCCACTAAGGTGGTCCTCCAGTCTATCAGGCATAGGCTGCATGATAGCTGTTTTCCAGGATTCTACAGCCTGGAGTAATAAGTCATGCCAAGCTCTCTCTGTTATATCCCAAAGTCCCTGTGGGTCAGCCCCCAAGGGCCATCCGGCTTCTGTCTCCCAACACTAAGTTCACTTCATGTCTCTCACAGCAGGGAGGAAACTTAGCATTCCTTGGAGACCTGCAAGGATGCAGTGAGCTTAAGAATTTTCAAGAGCTTAGCAGTCAGTCAGCCCTTGTTCATCTCTGAGCAGATGTGTGGTGGTATTGTGGGGGACCTTTACTGGGCACTCTGCTGCATAACTGGAGTGGAACTTGTACTTTAGTCCACTTGGCTATCGCTTTCACCCTGGCATTTCATCAACCCGAAGGACAAGAAAATAATAAGACATCATAAAATGAGAGAAGCCCCTCATGACTCTTTTGACTCTCATGTCTATTTAGATGCAATTGGAGTCCCATGAGGAATACCAGATCAATTTAAAGCTTGAAATCAAATAGTTGCAGGATTTGAGTCAATATTTTAGTAAGCAACCATTAATAAAAATGTAGATTAGATAAACTACATCTATTACAACCAACAGCAACCAGCTTTTTATGAGTTAAAAGAAAAACTCATGTCGGCCCCAGCCCTGAGGCTCCCTGATCTGACAAAACTCTTTACACTCTATGTGTCAGAAAGAGAAAAAAATGGCAATTGGAGTTTTATCCCAGACTGTGGGGCCTGTCAAAGGCCAGTGGGCTATCTCTCAAAACAGCTAGACATAGTTTCCAAAGGCTGACTCCCAGTTCTAAGGGTCCTAGCAGTAATGGCCCTATTAGCACAAGAAGCAGATAAACTAACCCTTATACAAAACCTGAATATAAAGCCCCCCACAATGCTGTGGTAAATTTAATAAATACCAAAGGAAATAATAGGTTAACAAATGCTAGATTAACCAAGTACCAAAGCTTGCTATGTGAAAATCCCCACATAACCACTGAAGTTTGTAAAACCCTGAACCCCACCACCTTGTTCCCAGTATCAGAGAGCCCAGTTGAACATAATTTTGTAGAGATGTTGGACTCAGTTTATTCTAGCGGGTCCCAACTCTGAGACCATCTTTAAACATTAGTAAACTGTAAGTGGTACATGGACAGGAGCAGCTTCACCAAACCCTGTGAAGTGACTCTGAAGAAGAAGACAAGCCCTGCTCCAGTCACACCTGGAAGCTGACTGGTCCAAACATGGCTGAAGCATGAGGAAACTCATCACAGGATTCATTTTCCTTAAAATTTGGACTTGTAAAGTAAGGACTTCAACTGACCTTCCTCAGACTGAGCGCTGTTCCCAGTGTATACATCAAGTCAATGAGGTAGGACAAAAGGTTGCTAAGGTCCTATTATTTTACGGTTATTATAAGTGTACTGGAACTCTAAAAAGAATTTGTTTGTATAATGTTATTCTATACAATGTACATAGCCCAGGAAATGACCAAGATGATGTGTGTTGTGACCCATCTGAGCCTACCATGACCACAGTTTTTAAAATAAGATTAAGGACTGAAGACTGGTGGGGGCTCATAAATGATATGAGCAAAGTATTAGCCAAAACAGAAGAAAAGAAAAGGATGCCCAAACAAGTCACCTTAAAATTTGATACCTGTGTTGTCATTAATCATAATAAGTAAGGAATTAGGTGTGGTTTTCTTAATTAGAAAAGAGGCTACATGGCAGAAAATAAGTGCATCTGTCATAAATTAGGACTGTGTGGAAATAAATGTAAATACTTGTCTTGTGTCATTAGGCCACTTGGATAAAAGAAAAAAATGATGAAAAGGACTCAGTCCACCTTCAGAAAGGAAAAAATGGCCCTTCCTGTACTAAGGGAAAATGTAACCCATTAGAGCTAGTAATAACCAATACCCTTGATCCTTGATGGAAAAAAAGAGGAGTTTGTGACCTTAGGAATTGATGGGGCCAGTCTGGATCCTCGAGTAAATATCTTGGTTTGAGGAGAAGTTTACAAATGCTCTTCTGAGACAGTGTTTCAAACTTTCTGTGATGAACTAAATGTACCAGTACCAGAAATTCCAGAAAAAATGAGAAATTTATTTTTGCAATTAGCTGAGCATGTAGCCTTGTCTCTCAATGTCACTTCATGTTATATATGTGGAGGAAATGTAAAGGGAGATCAATGGCCATGGGAAGCCCAAGAATTAGTGCCTACAGACCAGTTCCTGATGAATCCCCAGGTCAAAAGAATCACCTGAAAGTCTCAATTATTGGACAATATTGCATAGCTAGAGAAGGAAAAGAATTCACTCACCCTGTAGGATGACTTAGTTGTCTGGGACAGAAACTATATAATTGTACCACAAATTATATAGTTTATAACTCTACTTGGTAGAGTTCAAATCAGAGAGGAATCCACTTAGCAAATTCCCAAAGTTGCAAACCGTGTGGATCCACCTGGAGTCCCATCAGGACGGGACAGCCCCCACTGGATTGTATTGGATATATGGGCATCGAGCTTATGCCAAATTACCTGACCAGTGGGCAGGTAGTTGTGTTATTGGCACTATTACACCATCTTTCTTCCTACTGCCCATAAAAACAGGTGAACTTCTGGGCTACTCTGTCTATGATTCCCATGAAAGGAGAAGCATAGTTATAGGAAACTGGAAAGATGATGAATGACCCCCTGAGAGAATCATACAATATTATGGGCCTAATACCTGGGGACAACATGGCTCATGGGGATACCAGACCCCCATTTACATGATCAACAAAATCATATGGTTACAAGCTGTCTTAGAAATAATCACTAATAAAACTGGTAGAGCCTTGACTATTCTGGCCTGGCAGGGAAGTCTAATGAGAAATTCTATCTATCAAAATAGGTTAACTTTCAACAACTTGCTAGCAGCTGAAGGAGAGATCTGCAGGAAATTTAACCTTACTAATTACTGACTACACATAGACAATCAAGGGCAAGTAGTTGAAGGCATAGATATGACAAAACTGGCACATGTGCCTGTGCAAGTGTGGCATGGATTTGATCCTGGGGCCATGTTTGGAAAATGGTTCTCAGTGATAGGAGGATTTAAAACTCTTATAATAGGAGTTATAATAATAATAGGGACCTGCCTACTGCTCCCTTGTTTGACATCTGTACTTCTTTGAATGATAAAAAGCTTCATCACTGCCTTAGTTCACCAAAATGCCTCAGCAAAAATACACTATATATCTATATGTCTATCTATCTATCTTGCAAGAAGACGTGGGTAGTGAAAATGAAAGTGAGAACTCCCACTAATAAAATGAGTGAGAGTCTCAAAAGGGGGGAATAAGGGAGGAGACCACCCCTCATATTGCCTTCTGCCCAATTTCTGCCTCCAAAGAAAGAAGAAGTAAAAACTAAAAGGCAGAAATGAAACTCACAGGCAGACAGCCCTATGCTGCACCCTGGGCCTGGTAGTTAAACATCAACCCTTGACCTAATTGGTTCTGTTATCTATAGATTACAGACATTGTATAGAAATGCATAGTGAAAATTTTGTTTTGTTCTGATCTAATTACCAGCACATGCAGCCCCCAGTCACATACCCACT
>NW_022324442.1:0-18607 GCF_002776525.5 Piliocolobus tephrosceles
AGTGGGTATGTGACTGGGGGCTGCATGTGCTGGTAATTAGATCAGAACAAAACAAAATTTTCACTATGCATTTCTATACAATGTCTGTAATCTATAGATAACAGAACCAATTAGGTCAAGGGTTGATGTTTAACTACCAGGCCCAGGGTGCAGCATAGGGCTGTCTGCCTGTGAGTTTCATTTCTGCCTTTTAGTTTTTACTTCTTCTTTCTTTGGAGGCAGAAATTGGGCAGAAGGCAATATGAGGGGTGGTCTCCTCCCTTATTCCCCCCTTTTGAGACTCTCACTCATTTTATTAGTGGGAGTTCTCACTTTCATTTTCACTACCCACGTCTTCTTGCAAGATAGATAGATAGACATATAGATATATAGTGTATTTTTGCTGAGGCATTTTGGTGAACTAAGGCAGTGATGAAGCTTTTTATCATTCAAAGAAGTACAGATGTCAAACAAGGGAGCAGTAGGCAGGTCCCTATTATTATTATAACTCCTATTATAAGAGTTTTAAATCCTCCTATCACTGAGAACCATTTTCCAAACATGGCCCCAGGATCAAATCCATGCCACACTTGCACAGGCACATGTGCCAGTTTTGTCATATCTATGCCTTCAACTACTTGCCCTTGATTGTCTATGTGTAGTCAGTAATTAGTAAGGTTAAATTTCCTGCAGATCTCTCCTTCAGCTGCTAGCAAGTTGTTGAAAGTTAACCTATTTTGATAGATAGAATTTCTCATTAGACTTCCCTGCCAGGCCAGAATAGTCAAGGCTCTACCAGTTTTATTAGTGATTATTTCTAAGACAGCTTGTAACCATATGATTTTGTTGATCATGTAAATGGGGGTCTGGTATCCCCATGAGCCATGTTGTCCCCAGGTATTAGGCCCATAATATTGTATGATTCTCTCAGGGGGTCATTCATCATCTTTCCAGTTTCCTATAACTATGCTTCTCCTTTCATGGGAATCATAGACAGAGTAGCCCAGAAGTTCATCTGTTTTTATGGGCAGTAGGAAGAAAGATGGTGTAATAGTGCCAATAACACAACTACCTGCCCACTGGTCAGATAATTTGGCATAAGCTCGATGCCCATATATCCAATACAATCCAGTGGGGGCTGTCCCGTCCTGATGGGACTCCAGGTGGATCCACACGGTTTGCAACTTTGGGAATTTGCTAAGTGGATTCCTCTCTGATTTGAACTCTATCAAGTAGAGTTATAAACTATATAATTTGTGGTACAATTATATAGTTTCTGTCCCAGACAACTAAGTCATCCTACAGGGTGAGTGAATTCTTTTCCTTCTCTAGCTATGCAATATTGTCCAATAATTGAGACTTTCAGGTGATTCTTTTGACCTGGGGATTCATCAGGAACTGGTCTGTAGGCACTAATTCTTGGGCTTCCCATGGCCATTGATCTCCCTTTACATTTCCTCCACATATATAACATGAAGTGACATTGAGAGACAAGGCTACATGCTCAGCTAATTGCAAAAATAAATTTCTCATTTTTTCTGGAATTTCTGGTACTGGTACATTTAGTTCATCACAGAAAGTTTGAAACACTGTCTCAGAAGAGCATTTGTAAACTTCTCCTCAAACCAAGATATTTACTCGAGGATCCAGACTGGCCCCATCAATTCCTAAGGTCACAAACTCCTCTTTTTTTCCATCAAGGATCAAGGGTATTGGTTATTACTAGCTCTAATGGGTTACATTTTCCCTTAGTACAGGAAGGGCCATTTTTTCCTTTCTGAAGGTGGACTGAGTCCTTTTCATCATTTTTTTCTTTTATCCAAGTGGCCTAATGACACAAGACAAGTATTTACATTTATTTCCACACAGTCCTAATTTATGACAGATGCACTTATTTTCTGCCATGTAGCCTCTTTTCTAATTAAGAAAACCACACCTAATTCCTTACTTATTATGATTAATGACAACACAGGTATCAAATTTTAAGGTGACTTGTTTGGGCATCCTTTTCTTTTCTTCTGTTTTGGCTAATACTTTGCTCATATCATTTATGAGCCCCCACCAGTCTTCAGTCCTTAATCTTATTTTAAAAACTGTGGTCATGGTAGGCTCAGATGGGTCACAACACACATCATCTTGGTCATTTCCTGGGCTATGTACATTGTATAGAATAACATTATACAAACAAATTCTTTTTAGAGTTCCAGTACACTTATAATAACCGTAAAATAATAGGACCTTAGCAACCTTTTGTCCTACCTCATTGACTTGATGTATACACTGGGAACAGCGCTCAGTCTGAGGAAGGTCAGTTGAAGTCCTTACTTTACAAGTCCAAATTTTAAGGAAAATGAATCCTGTGATGAGTTTCCTCATGCTTCAGCCATGTTTGGACCAGTCAGCTTCCAGGTGTGACTGGAGCAGGGCTTGTCTTCTTCTTCAGAGTCACTTCACAGGGTTTGGTGAAGCTGCTCCTGTCCATGTACCACTTACAGTTTACTAATGTTTAAAGATGGTCTCAGAGTTGGGACCCGCTAGAATAAACTGAGTCCAACATCTCTACAAAATTATGTTCAACTGGGCTCTCTGATACTGGGAACAAGGTGGTGGGGTTCAGGGTTTTACAAACTTCAGTGGTTATGTGGGGATTTTCACATAGCAAGCTTTGGTACTTGGTTAATCTAGCATTTGTTAACCTATTATTTCCTTTGGTATTTATTAAATTTACCACAGCATTGTGGGGGGCTTTATATTCAGGTTTTGTATAAGGGTTAGTTTATCTGCTTCTTGTGCTAATAGGGCCATTACTGCTAGGACCCTTAGAACTGGGAGTCAGCCTTTGGAAACTATGTCTAGCTGTTTTGAGAGATAGCCCACTGGCCTTTGACAGGCCCCACAGTCTGGGATAAAACTCCAATTGCCATTTTTTTCTCTTTCTGACACATAGAGTGTAAAGAGTTTTGTCAGATCAGGGAGCCTCAGGGCTGGGGCCGACATGAGTTTTTCTTTTAACTCATAAAAAGCTGGTTGCTGTTGGTTGTAATAGATGTAGTTTATCTAATCTACATTTTTATTAATGGTTGCTTACTAAAATATTGACTCAAATCCTGCAACTATTTGATTTCAAGCTTTAAATTGATCTGGTATTCCTCATGGGACTCCAATTGCATCTAAATAGACATGAGAGTCAAAAGAGTCATGAGGGGCTTCTCTCATTTTATGATGTCTTATTATTTTCTTGTCCTTCGGGTTGATGAAATGCCAGGGTGAAAGCGATAGCCAAGTGGACTAAAGTACAAGTTCCACTCCAGTTATGCAGCAGAGTGCCCAGTAAAGGTCCCCCACAATACCACCACACATCTGCTCAGAGATGAACAAGGGCTGACTGACTGCTAAGCTCTTGAAAATTCTTAAGCTCACTGCATCCTTGCAGGTCTCCAAGGAATGCTAAGTTTCCTCCCTGCTGTGAGAGACATGAAGTGAACTTAGTGTTGGGAGACAGAAGCCGGATGGCCCTTGGGGGCTGACCCACAGGGACTTTGGGATATAACAGAGAGAGCTTGGCATGACTTATTACTCCAGGCTGTAGAATCCTGGAAAACAGCTATCATGCAGCCTATGCCTGATAGACTGGAGGACCACCTTAGTGGAAAGAGGACAATCTGGGCCTCTGGCCTGCCATGTGCACAAGCATAACAATTGCTTTTGTTTAATGCACAGATGGAATATTTGATATATTTTCACCAGCATTTGCATCTTGGTATCCTGTCTTAATTGCTAAGGTTTGTTTTAAGTCTTTAACTTCTATGATCCTCTAGTAAAATGAAAGTATGGTTTTATGGAAATTACAAAAACTAGTTGGGGCAGTCCATCCTTGTTCTTTAGTGGTTCACAGAATGTTGGACCAACTATAGCATGAAAGCTATACATCGGGGGGTAACACTCCTGGTTGGCACTGGGGTCTTTCTTGAAATGTTCCCAGATTAAATGGTCCTACTTTACTAATGCCTAGTCTGAGGACAGTCAGGAGGGATAGAAGTACTCTTCTGAAGTATAAAGCTGTCTTTGACTTGGCAAGTCCTCACAGGCTATAACAAAGCAAGCATTAAATGGAATAGTTTAAAGTGAAATTGACTTGGTTATATTAATAGCTAGATGATCAGCAATAGAGCGAGGAAAGAAGAAAGAGTAATACAATAGATTAAAAGAGTTAAATTTTTCTTAGCTTTAGTTTGGCAGGGTTTTCCCCTGGAACTATGGCCCATGACTCAGGAGGGGGTGGAGCTTTCTTGACTCAGGTGTGATGAGTCCATCCATTTTTTGCTGTATGAACAGCAGTCTTGGTGGTTAGCAGTACAAGGTAGGGTACTTCCCAGGCTGGCTCAAGTTTTTCTTCTTTCCACCTTTCGATGAGAACATGATCTTCAGGCTGGTGCTGGTTTACTGGAAATTCTAGGGGCAGTTCATGTGCTGAAAGATTTTTAGTTTTTTTTTTTTTTTTTTTTTTTTGATAAAGGAAAGTTGAAGATAAACCAAGTACATAATTTTTAAGAAATTGACCTTTTGTTTTAAATGTGGGGACCTAGGCAGTGGATTTAGGCCCTTAGTGCCTTTTTACTGAGAAATTTCCTTTAGCACCTATTTTTATTAGTTTTTAAACCAAAGAAAGTCAAATATCATTTTACACTTAATAATGCTTCTCATATGATTTTATACGAGATAAGTTAAATTTTATCTTTATATTAGTGTGTTATTAATATTAAACCTAATTTTAATAAAACCTTGTAGACATATTTATTTAATTTTTAATGTTTTACCATAGGCAAGATTTTATAGACTCTTTTTAACCTTTTACAATTTTTGCTAAAGAGCAGGTTGGTGCTTTCAGAAAAATCTGTAATGCTTTTATTTTAATGTCCAGTTCATAGAAAAATTGGATGGTAGTTCTTTAACTTTAGCTAATATGTTTACACACAGAATGTTCTTTACAATTAACATTTATGCTTTGCTGAAACCTTCAAAACAGTAATTTTTAACTTTTTAATGTAGGTAAAAATGTACATTCTTATGCCTCCTTATACTCCTTTTACCAAAGGTATATTTTTCTTATACACCTTGCACATAAACTTTTTTAAAATAGTTTTTCATTCATGAGGCCTAGTTACTTTTAAATTATACAACATTTTTTGCATAAAATCCCTTTTTAACACATTTTTTATAACTTTTTTTTCTTTCACCACTTTTACAGACAATTTTTTGACATGCTTTAACTTTCTGTCTTATTACATAGATTTCTTTCTTTAAACAACCAGTCAATTTATTTCAGGACAAGAATTTACTAAATAACACTCTTTTTATATAAATTCTTCCCCCCCGCTTTTTTCTTTTTCCTGAAAATGATAACCATTCTTTTCCAAAGTGAATCTTTTTTATGTCTGTGGACTAGACTGTCTAAGGCCACAAGAATAGTATTACTACAATACATGTTACACTGTCAACTTTTAGCAAACTTTACTTTTGTTGAAAACCTTGTAAGTTTGGGATTTTAATTATCCTTTGCTATTAATAAAACCTTGTTTTCCCCAAATTAAAGTTGGTATGATGGCTTTTAAAGGAACAGGGTGATTTGTTTTTCTAAGACCACCAGAGCGGGCACAAAAGAACCAGCGAGTAGGCAAGGGTAGGAGCAAAACTGCATATTTATTTTGGTCACCTAGCTTCAGGGAAATAGGTAGGTAGGGAGAGGTCTGTCGGCCTCTGGCAAAGGAGGCCAAGAAAGTCGCCCGGTGAGCTCTCAGGCAGAGTTCCTGATACAGTACCGACTGGGGGCTGGGAAGTCCACGTGGGGCGTCTGCCAGGAGCGGCTTTTCTGGGAGTGTGAGGGCAATAGGCAGGGCACGGGCGTATCGGGGGGCATTCCGTAGGTATGACCAGGTAAATCTTGGTCTCTTTGGATTGACATCACCTGGTGCATGCCCGGTTGGTCTGCACCTTCCCGGGCACCAGCTGATATCTGCGTGTGCGGGAAAAGTTGGTGATGAAGAACGTGGAAGTGCACCATCCTGCCTCCATTCATCCAAACAGTCCACCCTTTTATTGATAATAGTGATAAGGGGGCGCCGTGGTCTGTCTGGCTACTTCCTGCTGTTAAGGGGCGTCGTTAAGGTCGGGACCTATGGTTGGTATTTGGACGTATGGATGAAGAATAAAATAAGGCACAGTATTAGTATAGGAATGAGAAATGGAAGCATTTGTTGGAATATGGGCAAAACCCAGAAGGATGGTTCTGGCAAGGTTGGGGAGTATGAGATAGTTAAGAAAATTTAGTAAGTGTGAGGCGAGTGGGGGAAAGTTGAACTGATTTCTCGACCTAGTAAGGGGGTAGGGCATGAGGGTATAATGAGGAATGAGTGCGCAAAGTAGTTGTTGGCCAGGCAGCAATTAAGGAGTGGAGTTTTTCATGGAGTGGATGGCTTTCCGTTTACTCCTACTACAGCGATATTGGATGGAAGGCTAGGTCCAGAGAAGGACGGCAAAACAAAATAGGTAGCCCCGCTATCTATTAAAAAATTAATTGTCTTACCCACTACCAGGAGAGTTACCCGCAGCTAGGCGAGGGTGATGGGGGTCCCCGAGTCTTGGCACCTTCAGTTGTCATCATCCAGATGTAGGAGCTGGAAGGAACTCCCAGGATCCTGGGAAAGGGGGTCATGTGGAGACGCAGCACCTGTTCTCAGGGTGGGGCAATCAGACTTCCAGTGTCCTCCCTGCTGGCAAGCAGGGCAGGGGGTTGCTGGTGGATGAGGGTTAGGACATTCACTGGCCCAATGTCCTGATGCCTTGCACTTATAGCAAGGCTGCGTTGGGGCTCGGGGACCTTGCAGACACCTGTTGGCATAGTGTCCTGCCTTGCTGCACTTATTACAGGCTCCTTTTGTAGCCTTGGAGTCTGCTGGGTGTGTGCTGTCTGGCCTGGGGTTATGACTGGGCTGTAAAGCCGCTGCTAGGAGCTGAAACTTCTGTTTAAGGTGAGCCTGTTGCTGTGCTTCAGCCGTTGCCTCTCTGGAGTTATAGACCTTAAATGCTAATTACCTAGGTCTTCTATTGGTGTCTGAGGACCATCCTCTAACTTTTGAAGTTTTTTTTTAATGTCACGAGCTGATTGAGAAATGAAATAAGATGCCAAAATGGTGGCCCCTGTGGGGGAGGCCAGATATAACTGGGTATACTGGGTTAGAACCTCAGTCAGCCTATTTAAGAATGTGGCTGGATTTTCTTCTGGAGTTTGAATAATTTCTTTTAATTTGTTAAAGTTTACAGTTTTGTTTGAGGCTGCTTGCATACCAGCCAACAAACACTGGACCATTATGTCTCGCCTACGGTGCCCAGGCTGGCTTGCTTGGTAGTTCCAGTCTGGGTCTGCCGAGGGGACTGCTTGCTCCCCTAGTGGGATGGCGGCATCAGTTAAATGTAGTTGGTTGGCGTGATGCCTGGCGGCCGCTAGGATACGCTCTTGCTCCTCAGGGTTTAGGGTAGAGGTTAGGATAACCTGGAGGTCATGCCAAGTTAAGTCAGAGGCCTGACAAAGGTATCTAAATTCCTTTATGTATATGGTAGGATTAGCTGAGAAATCACCTAAACGCTTCTCAATTTTGGAAAGATCAGCCAGTGAAAAAGGGACATGTACTCTGACTACCCCCTCTGCCCCAGCTACCTCTCGCAAAGGTGCTAACACTGTAGGAGGGTGTGGGACAGGAGTGGAGGCATCAGCAGGGCACTTAGAGTGGGTGTGGGCAGAGACAGGAGACTCAAGACAGCCAGTTGGGGGCCCCAAAGGAGGCACAGGACCGAGGGGATTACTAGTAGATAAGGAAGAGGAAGGAGGAGTCTGGATGGGGGGAGGAGGAGGAGTCTGGGCAGGAAGGGAGGGGGTGGAGAGAGTGGGGAGAGAAGGAGGAGTATAGGGCAGATTGGGACGAGAGCGTAAGGCCCAAAAGCCTTGTATGTAATTAATTTCAGACCACTTGCCTAGCTGCTGGCAGAAATTGCTGAGGTCGATCACACCACAGTGGAAAGGAAAATTAACCGCTTCCTCCTAAGGTCTTGTTCAAGCTGTAAGGTTTTTCAATTGGCTAGGAGGCACCCTAAGTGTGTGCTCTTTGGAAATTTGGACTGGAGGTTTCCCATTTGTTTCCTCTTTACTTACACAATGGACACAATGGAAATGGAAGTGGATCTCTGTCTGGCTTCAAAGCGTCCTTTGGAACCACCAGACTGGAGGCTCTTGGAGCCAAAGTGGAGATTACCTTCAGGCAGAAGTCTCTGTCCTGAACAGGTCTCCCGAGCCACTTGGTGGCTCAAAAGTGGGCCTTGGACCTGTGCAGGATTTTTGGCCGAGGGAGGTAAAGAGGAGACAAGGGCAGTTACCCCAGAGACGCCGTGAGAGTGAGGGAAGCGGGTCTCAGGTCCTGGTCCATCTGCAGCGTGAGAGCAGTAGGAGGTTCCTCAATCCTTAGAGGCCTGAGGAGGGGTCTCCTCCTGGGTCTTCAGCACCAACTGATTTGTTTTTCTAAGACCACCAGAGTGGGCACAAAAGAACCAGCAAGTAGGCAAGGGTAGGAGCAAAACTGCAAATTTATTTTGGTCACCTAGCTTCAGGGAAGTAGGTGGGTAGGGAGAGGTCTGTCGGCCTCTGGCAAAGGAGGCCAAGAGAGTCACCCAGTGAGCTCTCAGGCAGAGTTCCTGATACAGTACCGACTGGGGGCTGGGAAGTCTGCGTGGGGCGTCTGCCAGGAGCAGCTTTTCTGGGAGTGCGAGGGCAATAGGCGGGGCATGGGCATATCGGGGGCGTTATGTAGGTGCGACCAGGTAAATCTTGGTCTCTTTGGATTGACATCACCTGGCACATGCCCAGTTGGTCTGCACCTTCCCAGGCGCCAGCTGCATTTTCACGCGTGCAGGAAAAGTTGGTGATGAAGATCCCAGAAGTGCACCATCCTGCCTCCATTCGTCCAAACACAGGGTACACTTTTTTTTTCTCAACTACTTGTATATTTCTTTTTTTCTCTCTTTGACTTTGTCTCTCTCTCTCTCTTTGACTTTTCTGTTGCCTCTGTCTCTTCCTCTCTCTTTCTGTCTCTGTCTTTTTCTCTCTCTCCTCAACTCCCTCTTTGTCTGTCTCTTCTCCATCTCTTCCTCTCTCTCTCTTTGCCTGTTTTCCTCTCTCTTTCCATTCTCTCTCTCTACTGATCTTTCCTTGCTTCCACCAGACGCTTATGCTGCTGTTCTCTCAGTCACCATGTGTTGGGGGCAGGGAATCTAAAACAAGCTGGTCTGGGTTCCCTTGCTTACAGGTAACCTTGTGCCATACCTTTGAAACAGGGGACCTGTCAAGGCTTCCTTCTAATGACCAACCTACCTCTAATGCTGACCAGTCTATCTTACACAAAGTTTTATGTTTTCCTGGTGTCATAGTACTCCATAGTCTCCCTGAAATCCCTTTTTTTTTTTTTTTAATTTTCAACAGTTACCAGTGGGGTGGGCTTATTTTGTGCCTCACCCATGTTTCCTCTACACAAAACACCACCCTCATGCCACATGCACACCACAAAACAAAGAACGGGTAAAAAGGGTACACATACACTTTTATTGTTTACACCAAACCAAAATCAAAACCAAAATCAGAGTATCCAGAAATCAAAGTCAGATCAAAACTAAAACCAAAGAATCAAGCAATCCAAGTCAAGTCAAAAACAGAAACCAAAGTGCCTGTACAGGCACACCATGGGTGATCAGATCATGCTTCCACTCAAAAGGAGTGGGCAAGTTCCCAAGACCGATCCTCTCAAGCAATTCAAACCAAATCAAAACCAAAGTGCCAATGAAGGCACGCCGTGGGTGATCAGGCCACGCTTCCACTCAAACGGAGTGGGCAAGTTCAAAGAGTAGTCTTAACAAACTTTAAATGTCCAGACTCCAAGAGCTCCTTCCTTCCCAGTGTTCAGCCATTGTGCTGATCCTCCATGGGGGCCTGCCACACACTGCTCTGGTGAGGCATCCCATCAGGGCAAATGCCTACCAGGGAATGCTCTCAGAATCCATGTTGCTCTGGCTGCTCAGAGTCCCCCATAAGGATGTTCCACAGGGCAGGCTTAAGCCGCCTAAGTAGCTGCCTCGACCATCCACTATTCACCTCACTTCCCAGTCAGGGAACCAAGAAATGTAGCAGGACCAGCAGCAGATAAAACTTCTCAGACACTGAGTTAAAGAAGGAAGGGGTTTATTCAGCCTGGGACATTGGCAAGACTTCTGTCTCAAGAGCCCAGCTCCCTAAGTGAGCAATTCCTGTCCCTTTTAAGGGCTCACAACTCTAAGGCAGTGCATGTGAGAGGGCCATGATTGATTGAGCAAGCAGGGGGTATATGACTGGGGGCTACACGCGCTGGTAATTAGATTGGAACAAAACAAGATAGGGATTTTCATAGTGCATTTCTATACAATGTCTGTAATCTATAGATAATAGAACCAATTAGGTCAGGGGTTGATGTTTAACTACCAGGCCCAGGGTGCAGTGCTGGGCTGTCTGCCTGTGGATTTCATTTCTGCCTTTTAGTTTTTACTTCTTTCTTTGGAGGCAGAAATTGGGCATAAGACAATATGAGCGGTTGCCTCCTCCCTTAATGACATGATACTAAGCTATCAACAACTAAGAAAACACCTTGGAGACATGAAGAAATGTTATAACATTTAAAATAATACACAAGCAAAAAAAAGTCTAGATAAAAAGAAGCTAAAGAAAAGCGCATCTAACCCTCCCCCAGAAAAACAAAGCTATTACTATTACCTAGCAAAGGTAATTATTACTATTACACTTATTGTAGCAGCTATTATATAAAAAATACACAAGTCTAATTTAATGGACACTCAGTGTGCAGAGACATAATATGAGACAATAATATACATTGAAAAGAATAGAAAAGTACATGAACAGAGTATTTTTATATTGTTGAACTTACACTGTAGATTTAAACTGTAGATTTGTTTTTTCATGACCAGTTACTTCTTTTACTGCTTTCAAGATTCTCTTTGTTTTTGTTTTTGACAAGTTAATTATCAAGTAAGTTTGAGTGTGTTTGAGTTTATGTTGCTTGGAAGTTGTTGAGCAAGTTAATATTATCCAAAGTATTATATTTTAACTTCTGAATATTTATTGAGGTCCCAAATGTATCTAATTATAATATTAAAAACACAGAAAAAGAAAGTTTTGAGAAATTAACAGATTTGTCTAAAGGATCAAAGGAGAAATCATAAAATCAAATAAGATAAAGAACATATGGAAAGCAAGAAATTAAATGTCAGAGTGAATAGTATATTACTTGTAATAACATTAAATGTGAGCTCTTACATAAGAAGGCACAGAATGGTGCAAATGCACCTTAAAAAGAAGTGTTCACATATGTGATTTCCCTGCAAGTTTCAGTTTAGACACAAAGGGAGAGAGATTGAAAGTAAAATGATACAGGTTCTTGGAAAAGTTTGACAATGGACTATAGGGCACTATGTATCTGTCTCTTCTACTATTCAATATGTGCAGTTGCAGAATCGCTATGATGCAGTTAGTTTGGAACTCCAGTGCCTATCTGAAGTTTTAAGGCCTTTAGAAGATGATTTGTGGGGTAAACAACAATTAAATTCAATCAATATTATAGCATCAGTCAACAGTTGTTTATTCTTAACTACGGCAGTGGTGTACAGCTTTACAAATACTTCAGGAGCACCTGGCAATAGCTGTGATAAACAAAAATGACCTTATCCTCCAAATCTCAGGAGGACTTGTGAATCAATTGCTGTTTCTTTTAAGGAGGTCCTGACAGTGGTAAACAGTTATTGTTTCATTTTCCAATCCTTTTGCAGGATTTTTCTCCTCCTACTCAAGTAACTTTCAGAAGATTTAAAAAGCACAGCCTTTCTTTCCTAATTTTTCCTTTTTTTCTCTTAAGAGGTCAGACAATGAAAGATAAAAGCATTAAAAAAAAAAGTAAGTGAAAAGTTAGAATGAAATGTGTTGTTAATCATGTGTGCTCCAAAATGGTGCAGCCTCAAGAAAAACCCTCAACAAAATCAGTAAGACTGATTGCCATGGCAGAAAGAGCCTAGGTGATGAATAAACACAACCCTAGCAAGCTACAGAGGGAGAAAATCTGATTTTCAAAGGATTAACACTTAAAAGTTTAAATGCTTCTTTTTGACACCAACAGAATCACAAAACAGAAAGTGAAGCAACAAAGTAGGGCCCACCCTAAAAAGAAAAAAAAAAATCACTAACAGAAGCTTTCCCAGGTGACCCAAGTGTCAGGCTAAATAGAACACAATTTTTAAAACTAATGCATTTAGGAAGATAATAGAATGAAGAAAAGCACAGAAAGACATGAGCAAAATTGAAACATATATTAATAGACAATAAACTTACAGTAAGCTAAACTTATAATAAAGTAAACTTTCAATAAAAGTAAAAAGAAAATTCTGGGACAGATTCAGTGGTTCTCAGAAGAAAAAACATATATATATATATGGGTGTGTGTGTGTGTGTGTGTGTATATATATATATCTTTAAGCAACGTATTCAAATATATTTGGAGCTGAATACTTAAACAACTGACATTAAACTTTCCTACAGCCTGGGTACAGTGGCTCATACCTGCCATGTTGGCACTTTGAACGCCGAGTCTGTTAGACCAAGAGGTTAAATGTTGAAGACTATCCTGACCAACATGGTGAAACCCTGTCTTTAATAAAAAATAAAAATAAATAAACAAAAAAATTTGGCAGGGTGTGGTGGCACAAGCCTGTAGTCTCAGCTATTTGAGAGGCTGAGGCAGGATAATTGCTTGAAATAAGGAGGCTGAGGTTGCAGTGAGCCAAGATTGTTTCACTGAACTCTATCACAGTGACACACCAAAACACCATCAAAAAGCAAAACAAAAGAAAGAAACAAACAAAAGTTACTACAGAGATTTAAAAGGACAATTGAGCAGATAGAAGAAAAAAATATCAGCAACTCTAAGAAAAAGGCCATTTTAATTGTTAAGTCAAGAAGGAAAAAGTAAATAAATAAATGTGAAAACAACCTAGAAACCAGTGGGACACCATCAAGCAGACCTACCGGGGGATACTAAATCAATGGTGGTGAGGAAGGTCACACATTTGAGGAAATAAATAAACACACAAGATGCTCAACAACCTCCAAGCAACATAAACTCAAACACACTCAAACTTACTTGATAAGTAACCTGTTAAAAACAAAACAAAGAGAATCTTGAAAGCAGCAAGGGAAGTTACTGGTCGTGTAAAAACAACCCTCACGAGTAATCAGCGGATTTCTTTTCAGAAAATTCAGAGGCCGGAATGTAGTAGACTAATATATTTCAAATGCTGTAAGAAAAAAAAAACAAAAAAATTTTTAAACAGATATCTGATGGGTGAATCATCAGCCAAAGAAATGTTGATTGGTAGGAGAAAGCTGTCAGCAAAAGCCTGGTCTCCCAGGTGTTTTGGACTGAAACTTCCACACAAGCAATTGTGATACAAATTAAAGCGCTTTCCTCTTGTAATCCAGTTGTGCTGGAGAAATGCAAGGTCTTTGTTCACTGTAACATTAAGTCATGTTGGAGCAGTCCAACGAGAGAGCATGAAGTACTGAAAAGGTTCTGCGATACATTGCAAGGTATAGAATCCGTGGTAAAATATATACAAAGAAAAATTGTTGAGTTTTAATAGTCAGTGTGCTCAGGACCCCATAACTGAGCTGAGCAGAATATATCATTAACTGTAAGATGCCCTAATCCATCTTCATAGCCCCCCAAAATTTCACCCATAGATAAGGCTTGAAAGCAGGCTGAAAATATCCAAGTTACTTATTTAATATTATCAATTCATTTCAAGCACTGTAACTATAAAATAAACGATGAAACAGCTTGTGTGTGACAATGTCATAATTTTATGCACCTATAATCCCAAATATAAAAGCGAAGAGGTGAGCATTATACTGTTCTTGCAAGCTCTAATTGTTTTTTTTTTTTTTTTTTTTTTTTTGAGACAGAGTCTCAGTCTGTCGCCCAGGCTGGAGTGCAGTGAGGTAGTCTCCCCTCACTGAAACCTCCGCCTCCCAGGTTCATGGCTTCTCCTGTGTTAGCCTCCCAAGTAACCTGTACAACAAGAGCTTGCCACCAGGCCCGGCTATTTTTTTTTTTTTGTTTGTTTGTTTTTTACCAGAGACAACATTTCGCAGTGTTAGTTAAATGATATGATCTTCTGACCTCGTGATCCATCCGCCTCCGCTCCAAAAGTGCTGGGGTTACAGGCAGGAGGCACAGCGCCTGGCAGACCTCTAATTTTTGTCTAGGGCTACTGCTATATAAAAGACCAGAATTGCTTTTTATCAGATTTGGATGACTGAAAACTCTGTAATAATGTTTATTTATTTATTTTAAGTATCCTAGAATGCAGAGTTCAATGGGGTATGAGGCAGTCTCCGCTGCCCTCCCATAGACACAGGAAAACACCTGAGATGGTGATTTCAATTTACCAAGTCACAAATACCTCAGAGACACACAATTGTGAACTGAACATATGATTAGAATTTTTGTGGAGATATCAATCGATTTTTATTTTTTTGCATAAATCTCTAGGTCTTACCCCGTGAACATGAATAAATGACTAACTCTTTAAACCTTGGGCAGGATTAGTGAATCATGGAATCATTTAGGTAGAACATCTGCGTTTTAATTGTCATAAAGTGTGCTTTTTAGATTAACTTAGATTGTATTCTATTCAATAAGCTAAAATTCTGGACGCTCGATTAAATGCAGAAACTTCTTTCAAAACAGAGGAAAAACACCTACCTATTCTGGGATGTTTAAAATTATTAATGTCTGGTTTTATATGCACACAATTTTCTAGGATACTCTACAAATTCAGCTATCCAGGAGCTCTCTGAAGCCTATCCTTTTGGGTTGTTATACAGATTCCATTGCATGGGCATGATTGAATAATCTACCGGTCCATTGTGATCAGTGTGACTTTTGTCACAGAGTCTACAGATTATGACTTCCCTAGCCAAAAATCTCAGTGGATGGTGGCACCTTTGCCACAATTTCTCTTGGGCCTGCCGGGCTAATTTCAACACTCAATTTGACAGGTTGCAATTAATTCAAACTACGTGCTCAGATTCAATTTTTGCTATGGCTGGGACAGGACCAGAGTAGAGAGAGGTACCTGGGTGAGAGACTGTTGAGTCCAGCCACTTCATACAGCTGGGTACATTGGCTATGATAAGGTGAAAAAACCCAGGTGACAGCACAGTTGCCATCTCCCTGCAAGATTTTGGCTGAATCAGGCATAGTAAAAAGTTTTCTTTCCACCCCACTCAGGAATACAGTTGTATCCAGAGGCTTAAAAAGGCCAGAAACTGCAAAGCTCCTAAAATGGTGTCACAGCTGTGGCTTTGAAAAGGATTAACTTTGGGCTCCATTAAGGATTGAACCTCTTCTATCCTTTTTTATTTTTTAAATCCCAGTAACCAAAAATGTGGCAAATGTGTGTTTGTGTGTTTCACACCCTTTTTTTCTTACTAATCTTGTAGTTTTTCCCTGCAGTGGGTTGTGAATTCTTGTCCCATGTCCAGGAAGAATAAAGTTTGGAGAGTAATTAAGGCAAATAGAAGACTTATGGAGTGAAATTACAGCTCTCAAGAGACAGAAAGTGGGTGACTCAATTTCACAAACAGGACATACCTGCAACAGCAATACTCAGTTAAGAGAAAAGCTAGTGTGATCAAGTGCTGTTGGTCGGCTGGTTGTTACATCATCTCTGAAGCCCTCAGTGGAGAGGAGATTCAGAGTGGGTAGCTCCTATATGCAGGAAGGTTGTTGAGATGTGTCCTCAGCTTAAAATTGAGGGAAGACAAATCTATCTGCAGACATGTAATCCCAATAAGTGTACAACTCTCAGTGAAGAGAGGCTACTCTGGTGGCTAATTCAGGAGAATCACTTGTACCCAGTTCGCAGAGGTTGAAGTGAGCTGAGATTACACCACTACACTTAAGACTGGTGATAGAGTGAGATTGCATCTCAAAAATAATAATTATTATTAATATTATAATGAGTTTAGAGAAGAGTATAAATGTTCTGATGGGGCTAAAAAACATAGGGCAAGGACTTTGTGCAGCATACCCAAGGATCAATAGATGAATTGATCCAGCCAAAGGAAGAATGACTGATTGAAGATCGACTTAATGAAATAAAATATGAGGACAAGATTAGAGAAAAAAGAAACAAACAAAACTTTCCAGAAATATGGGACTATGTGAGATGGCCAATCCTGTGATTGATTTGTGTACCCAAAAGTGATGAGGAGAATTGATCCGAGTTGAAAAGCACACTTCAGAATATTACACAGGAAAACTTCCCCAACATACTAAGACAGGTCAAGATACAAATTTAGGAAATACAGAGAACACCACTCAGATACTTCATAAGAAGAATAACCCTAAGACACATAATTGTGAGAGTATCCAAAACAGAAAAAAAAAGGAAAAAAAATTTAAGGGCAGTCTGAGAGAAAGATCAGGATACTTACAAAGGGAAGCCCGTCCAACTAACAGCAGATATCACTGCAGAAATACTACATGCCACAAGAAAGAGGGGGCAAATATTCACTGATCTTAAAGTAAAGAATTTCCAAACCAGAATTTTTTATCCATCCCAACTAAGCTTTATAAACAAAAGGAAAATAAAATAATTTACAGACAAACAAATGTAGAAAAGTGTTGTCACCACCATGTGTGCCTTACAAAAACTCCTAAAGGAAACATTAAGTATGTAAAGGGACATCTGCTAACAACTACTGCAAAAACATAAAAATAAAGACCAAAAACATTATGAGGAAACTACATCAAGAATATGCAAAATAACCAGCTAACATCACCATGCCAAGATCAAATTGATACATAGTAATGTTAACTGTAAAGATAAATGAACTAAATTTTCCAATTAAAAGACATTGAATGGAAAATTGGATACAGTCAGGACCCATCAGTGTGCTTTATTCAGGAGATCCACCTGACATGCAAATGCACAGATAGAGGCTCAAAATAAAATGATGGAAGAATATTTATGAAACACAAAGCAAGCGGAAAGAAAAAAAAGACTTGCAATCCTAGTCTCTGATAAGACAGACTTTAAACCAACAAAGATCAAGAAAGACAAAGAAGAGCTTTGTATAATGGTGAAGAGAACAATGCAGAAAGAAGAGCTAACTTTCCTAGATATATATGCACAAAATACAGGCGCACACAGATTCATAAAGCCTCCAGAATGTTAGTGAAAGACTTTAACACTCCATGGTCATCATTAGATCATTGCGACATATAATTAACAAGGATACTCAGGACATGAATTCAGCTCTTACCAAGTGGACCTAATAGACATCTATGTAACTCTCCACCCCAAATCAACAAAATATACATTTCTCTCAGCACCACAAAGCACTTATTCTAAAATCAATCACATAATTAAAAGTAAAACACTCCTCAGCAAATGCAAAACAACAGAAATCATAGAAACAACTCTCAGACCACAGTGCAATCAAATTAGAATTTAGGATTGTGAAACTCAATAAAACTACACAGACACATGTAAATTAATCGACCTGATTCAGAATGACTGCTAGGTAAAAAACAAAATTAGGTATGAAGGAAACAAGTTCTTTGAAATCACTGGGAAAAAAGACACAACATAACAGAGTTTCTGGGATAGAGTTAAAGCAGTGTTAAGTGGGAAATTTATAATGCGAGATGCCCACATAAGAAAATGAGAAAGGTCTAAAGTAAACAATCTAATATCCCAATGAAAAATTCCAGCACTTTGGGAGGCTGAGGCAGACAGATCACCTGAATTTAAGAGTTTAAGAGTTCAAGACAAGCCTGGCCAGCCAACATGATAAAACATTGTCTCTACTAGAAATATAGAAAATAGCCCAGTATAGTGGTGGACACCTGTAATTTCAGCCACTTGGGTGGCTGAGTGGGAGAATCTCTTGAAACCAAACAAGTTCAAAAGTTATCAGAAGACCAAAAGTAACTGTGATCAGAGCATAACTGAGTGTGATACACACACACACACACACACACACACACACACACACATGCAAACACTTCAAAAAAATCACTGAATCCAGGAGGAGATTATTTTCAAAAGATTGACAACAGTGATGGACTGCCAGCCAGAATGACAAAGAATAAAAGACAGAAGAATCAAATAGACTTCATAAAAAAAAATTACAGGGTTGTCACCAATGATCACATAGAAATACCAACTACCATTAGATAATGCTGGAAACACCTATATGCAAATATAACAGAAAACCCTGAAGACATGAGTAAATTATGAGACATGTACACCTTTCCAAGAATAATCCAAGACAAGTTGAATCCCTGAATAGATCAACAAGAAATTCTGAAACTGAGGCAGTAATTAATGGACTACCAACCAAAAAAAAAGTTTAGGATCAGACAGATTCACAGCTGAATTCTACCAGATATATAAAGAGTAGCTGGTATAATTCTTTCTG
>NW_022324443.1:0-18593 GCF_002776525.5 Piliocolobus tephrosceles
CAGAAAGAATTATACCAGCTACTCTTTATATATCTGGTAGAATTCAGTTGTGAATCTGTCTGATCCTAAACTTTTTTTTTGGTTGGTAGTCCATTAATTACTGCCTCAGTTTCAGAATTTCTTGTTGATCTATTCAGGGATTCAACTTGTCTTGGATTATTCTTGGAAAGGTGTACATGTCTCATAATTTACTCATGTCTTCAGGGTTTTCTGTTATATTTGCATATAGGTGTTTCCAGCATTATCTAATGGTAGTTGGTATTTCTATGTGATCATTGGTGACAACCCTGTAAATTTTTTTTATGAAGTCTATTTGATTCTTCTGTCTTTTATTCTTTGTCATTCTGGCTGGCAGTCCATCACTGTTGTCAATCTTTTGAAAATAATCTCCTCCTGGATTCAGTGATTTTTTTGAAGTGTTTGCATGTGTGTGTGTGTGTGTGTGTGTGTGTGTGTATCACACTCAGTTATGCTCTGATCACAGTTACTTTTGGTCTTCTGATAACTTTTGAACTTGTTTGGTTTCAAGAGATTCTCCCACTCAGCCACCCAAGTGGCTGAAATTACAGGTGTGCACCACTATACTGGGCTATTTTCTATATTTCTAGTAGAGACAATGTTTTATCATGTTGGCTGGCCAGCCTTGTCTTGAACTCTTAAACTCTTAAATTCAGGTGATCTGTCTGCCTCAGCCTCCCAAAGTGCTGGAATTTTTCATTGGGATATTAGATTGTTTACTTTAGACCTTTCTCATTTTCTTATGTGGGCATCTCGCATTATAAATTTCCCACTTAACACTGCTTTAACTCTATCCCAGAAACTCTGTTATGTTGTGTCTTTTTTCCCAGTGATTTCAAAGAACTTGTTTCCTTCATACCTAATTTTGTTTTTTACCTAGCAGTCATTCTGAATCAGGTCGATTAATTTACATGTGTCTGTGTAGTTTTATTGAGTTTCACAATCCTAAATTCTAATTTGATTGCACTGTGGTCTGAGAGTTGTTTCTATGATTTCTGTTGTTTTGCATTTGCTGAGGAGTGTTTTACTTTTAATTATGTGATTGATTTTAGAATAAGTGCTTTGTGGTGCTGAGAGAAATGTATATTTTGTTGATTTGGGGTGGAGAGATACATAGATGTCTATTAGGTCCACTTGGTAAGAGCTGAATTCATGTCCTGAGTATCCTTGTTAATTATATGTCGCAATGATCTAATGTTGACCATGGAGTGTTAAAGTCTTTCACTAACATTCTGGAGGCTTTATGAATCTGTGTGCGCCTGTATTTTGTGCATATATATCTAGGAAAGTTAGCTCTTCTTTCTGCATTGTTCTCTTCACCATTATACAAAGCTCTTCTTTGTCTTTCTTGATCTTTGTTGGTTTAAAGTCTGTCTTATCAGAGACTAGGATTGCAAGTCTTTTTTTTCTTTCCGCTTGCTTTGTGTTTCATAAATATTCTTCCATCATTTTATTTTGAGCCTCTATCTGTGCATTTGCATGTCAGGTGGATCTCCTGAATAAAGCACACTGATGGGTCCTGACTGTATCCAATTTTCCATTCAATGTCTTTTAATTGGAAAATTTAGTTCATTTATCTTTACAGTTAACATTACTATGTATCAATTTGATCTTGGCATGGTGATGTTAGCTGGTTATTTTGCATATTCTTGATGTAGTTTCCTCATAATGTTTTTGGTCTTTATTTTTATGTTTTTGCAGTAGTTGTTAGCAGATGTCCCTTTACATACTTAATGTTTCCTTTAGGAGTTTTTGTAAGGCACACATGGTGGTGACAACACTTTTCTACATTTGTTTGTCTGTAAATTATTTTATTTTCCTTTTGTTTATAAAGCTTAGTTGGGATGGATAAAAAATTCTGGTTTGGAAATTCTTTACTTTAAGATCAGTGAATATTTGCCCCCTCTTTCTTGTGGCATGTAGTATTTCTGCAGTGATATCTGCTGTTAGTTGGACGGGCTTCCCTTTGTAAGTATCCTGATCTTTCTCTCAGACTGCCCTTAAAATTTTTTTCCTTTTTTTTTCTGTTTTGGATACTCTCACAATTATGTGTCTTAGGGTTATTCTTCTTATGAAGTATCTGAGTGGTGTTCTCTGTATTTCCTAAATTTGTATCTTGACCTGTCTTAGTATGTTGGGGAAGTTTTCCTGTGTAATATTCTGAAGTGTGCTTTTCAACTCGGATCAATTCTCCTCATCACTTTTGGGTACACAAATCAATCACAGGATTGGCCATCTCACATAGTCCCATATTTCTGGAAAGTTTTGTTTGTTTCTTTTTTCTCTAATCTTGTCCTCATATTTTATTTCATTAAGTCGATCTTCAATCAGTCATTCTTCCTTTGGCTGGATCAATTCATCTATTGATCCTTGGGTATGCTGCACAAAGTCCTTGCCCTATGTTTTTTAGCCCCATCAGAACATTTATACTCTTCTCTAAACTCATTATAATATTAATAATAATTATTATTTTTGAGATGCAATCTCACTCTATCACCAGTCTTAAGTGTAGTGGTGTAATCTCAGCTCACTTCAACCTCTGCGAACTGGGTACAAGTGATTCTCCTGAATTAGCCACCAGAGTAGCCTCTCTTCACTGAGAGTTGTACACTTATTGGGATTACATGTCTGCAGATAGATTTGTCTTCCCTCAATTTTAAGCTGAGGACACATCTCAACAACCTTCCTGCATATAGGAGCTACCCACTCTGAATCTCCTCTCCACTGAGGGCTTCAGAGATGATGTAACAACCAGCCGACCAACAGCACTTGATCACACTAGCTTTTCTCTTAACTGAGTATTGCTGTTGCAGGTATGTCCTGTTTGTGAAATTGAGTCACCCACTTTCTGTCTCTTGAGAGCTGTAATTTCACTCCATAAGTCTTCTATTTGCCTTAATTACTCTCCAAACTTTATTCTTCCTGGACATGGGACAAGAATTCACAACCCACTGCAGGGAAAAACTACAAGATTAGTAAGAAAAAAAGGGTGTGAAACACACAAACACACATTTGCCACATTTTTGGTTACTGGGATTTAAAAAATAAAAAAGGATAGAAGAGGTTCAATCCTTAATGGAGCCCAAAGTTAATCCTTTTCAAAGCCACAGCTGTGACACCATTTTAGGAGCTTTGCAGTTTCTGGCCTTTTTAAGCCTCTGGATACAACTGTATTCCTGAGTGGGGTGGAAAGAAAACTTTTTACTATGCCTGATTCAGCCAAAATCTTGCAGGGAGATGGCAACTGTGCTGTCACCTGGGTTTTTTCACCTTATCATAGCCAATGTACCCAGCTGTGTGAAGTGGCTGGACTCAACAGTCTCTCACCCAGGTACCTCTCTCTACTCTGGTCCTGTCCCAGCCATAGCAAAAATTGAATCTGAGCACATAGTTTGAATTAATTGCAACCTGTCAAATTGAGTGTTGAAATTAGCCCGGCAGGCCCAAGAGAAATTGTGGCAAAGGTGCCACCATCCACTGAGATTTTTGGCTAGGGAAGTCATAATCTGTAGACTCTGTGACAAAAGTCACACTGATCACAATGGACCGGTAGATTATTCAATCATGCCCATGCAATGGAATCTGTATAACAACCCAAAAGGATAGGCTTCAGAGAGCTCCTGGATAGCTGAATTTGTAGAGTATCCTAGAAAATTGTGTGCATATAAAACCAGACATTAATAATTTTAAACATCCCAGAATAGGTAGGTGTTTTTCCTCTGTTTTGAAAGAAGTTTCTGCATTTAATCGAGCGTACAGAATTTTAGCTTATTGAATAGAATACAATCTAAGTTAATCTAAAAAGCACACTTTATGACAATTAAAACGCAGATGTTCTACCTAAATGATTCCATGATTCACTAATCCTGCCCAAGGTTTAAAGAGTTAGTCATTTATTCATGTTCACGGGGTAAGACCTAGAGATTTATGCAAAAAAATAAAAATCGATTGATATCTCCACAAAAATTCTAATCATATGTTCAGTTCACAATTGTGTGTCTCTGAGGTATTTGTGACTTGGTAAATTGAAATCACCATCTCAGGTGTTTTCCTGTGTCTATGGGAGGGCAGCGGAGACTGCCTCATACCCCATTGAACTCTGCATTCTAGGATACTTAAAATAAATAAATAAACATTATTACAGAGTTTTCAGTCATCCAAATCTGATAAAAAGCAATTCTGGTCTTTTATATAGCAGTAGCCCTAGACAAAAATTAGAGGTCTGCCAGGCGCTGTGCCTCCTGCCTGTAACCCCAGCACTTTTGGAGCGGAGGCGGATGGATCACGAGGTCAGAAGATCATATCATTTAACTAACACTGCGAAATGTTATCTCTGGTAAAAAACAAACAAACAAACAAAAAAATAGCCGGGCCTGGTGGCAAGCTCTTGTTGTACAGGTTACTTGGGAGGCTAACACAGGAGAAGCCATGAACCTGGGAGGCGGAGGTTTCAGTGAGGGGAGACTACCTCACTGCACTCCAGCCTGGGCGACAGACTGAGACTCTGTCTCAAAAAAAAAAAAAAAAAAAAAAAAAACAATTAGAGCTTGCAAGAACAGTATAATGCTCACCTCTTCGCTTTTATATTTGGGATTATAGGTGCATAAAATTATGACATTGTCACACAGAAGCTGTTTCATCGTTTATTTTATAGTTACAGTGCTTGAAATGAATTGATAATATTAAATAAGTAACTTGGATATTTTCAGCCTGCTTTCAAGCCTTATCTATGGGTGAAATTTTGGGGGGCTATGAAGATGGATTAGGGCATCTTACAGTTAATGATATATTCTGCTCAGCTCAGTTATGGGGTCCTGAGCACACTGACTATTAAAACTCAACAATTTTTCTTTGTATATATTTTACCACGGATTCTATACCTTGCAATGTATCACAGAACCTTTTCAGTACTTCATGCTCTCTCGTTGGACTGCTCCAACATGACTTAATGTTACAGTGAACAAAGACCTTGCATTTCTCCAGCACAACTGGATTACAAGAGGAAAGCGCTTTAATTTGTATCACAATTGCTTGTGTGGAAGTTTCAGTCCAAGACACCTGGGAGACCAGGCTTTTGCTGACAGCTTTCTCCTACCAATCAACATTTCTTTGGCTGATGATTCACCCATCAGATATCTGTTTAAAAATTTTTTTGTTTTTTTTTTCTTACAGCATTTGAAATATATTAGTCTACTACATTCCGGCCTCTGAATTTTCTGAAAAGAAATCCGCTGATTACTCGTGAGGGTTGTTTTTACACGACCAGTAACTTCCCTTGCTGCTTTCAAGATTCTCTTTGTTTTGTTTTTAACAGGTTACTTATCAAGTAAGTTTGAGTGTGTTTGAGTTTATGTTGCTTGGAGGTTGTTGAGCATCTTGTGTGTTTATTTATTTCCTCAAATGTGTGACCTTCCTCACCACCATTGATTTAGTATCCCCCGGTAGGTCTGCTTGATGGTGTCCCACTGGTTTCTAGGTTGTTTTCACATTTATTTATTTACTTTTTCCTTCTTGACTTAACAATTAAAATGGCCTTTTTCTTAGAGTTGCTGATATTTTTTTCTTCTATCTGCTCAATTGTCCTTTTAAATCTCTGTAGTAACTTTTGTTTGTTTCTTTCTTTTGTTTTGCTTTTTGATGGTGTTTTGGTGTGTCACTGTGATAGAGTTCAGTGAAACAATCTTGGCTCACTGCAACCTCAGCCTCCTTATTTCAAGCAATTATCCTGCCTCAGCCTCTCAAATAGCTGAGACTACAGGCTTGTGCCACCACACCCTGCCAAATTTTTTTGTTTATTTATTTTTATTTTTTAATAAAGACAGGGTTTCACCATGTTGGTCAGGATAGTCTTCAACATTTAACCTCTTGGTCTAACAGACTCGGCGTTCAAAGTGCCAACATGGCAGGTATGAGCCACTGTACCCAGGCTGTAGGAAAGTTTAATGTCAGTTGTTTAAGTATTCAGCTCCAAATATATTTGAATACGTTGCTTAAAGATATATATATATACACACACACACACACACACACCCATATATATATATATATGTTTTTTCTTCTGAGAACCACTGAATCTGTCCCAGAATTTTCTTTTTACTTTTATTGAAAGTTTACTTTATTATAAGTTTAGCTTACTGTAAGTTTACTGTCTATTAATATATGTTTCAATTTTGCTCATGTCTTTCTGTGCTTTTCTTCATTCTATTATCTTCCTAAATGCATTAGTTTTAAAAATTGTGTTCTATTTAGCCTGACACTTGGGTCACCTGGGAAAGCTTCTGTTAGTGATTTTTTTTTTCTTTTTAGGGTGGGCCCTACTTTGTTGCTTCACTTTCTGTTTTGTGATTCTGTTGGTGTCAAAAAGAAGCATTTAAACTTTTAAGTGTTAATCCTTTGAAAATCAGATTTTCTCCCTCTGTAGCTTGCTAGGGTTGTGTTTATTCATCACCTAGGCTCTTTCTGCCATGGCAATCAGTCTTACTGATTTTGTTGAGGGTTTTTCTTGAGGCTGCACCATTTTGGAGCACACATGATTAACAACACATTTCATTCTAACTTTTCACTTACTTTTTTTTTTTAATGCTTTTATCTTTCATTGTCTGACCTCTTAAGAGAAAAAAAGGAAAAATTAGGAAAGAAAGGCTGTGCTTTTTAAATCTTCTGAAAGTTACTTGAGTAGGAGGAGAAAAATCCTGCAAAAGGATTGGAAAATGAAACAATAACTGTTTACCACTGTCAGGACCTCCTTAAAAAAGAAACAGCAATTGATTCACAAGTCCTCCTGAGATTTGGAGGATAAGGTCATTTTTGTTTATCACAGCTATTGCCAGGTGCTCCTGAAGTATTTGTAAAGCTGTACACCACTGCCGTAGTTAAGAATAAACAACTGTTGACTGATGCTATAATATTGATTGAATTTAATTGTTGTTTACCCCACAAATCATCTTCTAAAGGCCTTAAAACTTCAGATAGGCACTGGAGTTCCAAACTAACTGCATCATAGCGATTCTGCAACTGCACATATTGAATAGTAGAAGAGACAGATACATAGTGCCCTATAGTCCATTGTCACACTTTTCCAAGAACCTGTATCATTTTACTTTCAATCTCTCTCCCTTTGTGTCTAAACTGAAACTTGCAGGGAAATCACATATGTGAACACTTCTTTTTAAGGTGCATTTGCACCATTCTGTGCCTTCTTATGTAAGAGCTCACATTTAATGTTATTACAAGTAAAATACTATTCACTCTGACATTTAATTTCTTGCTTTCCATATGTTCTTTATCTTATTTGATTTTATGATTTTCCTTTGATCCTTTAGACAAATCTGTTAATTTCTCAAAACTTTCTTTTTCTGTGATTTTAATATTATAATTAGATACATTTGGGACTTCAATAAATATTCAGAAGTTAAAATATAATACTTTGGATAATATTAACTTGCTCAACAACTTCCAAGCAACATAAACTCAAACACACTCAAACTTACTTGATAATTAACTTGTCAAAAACAAAAACAAAGAGAATCTTGAAAGCAGTAAAAGAAGTAACTGGTCATGAAAAAACAAATCTACAGTTTAAATCTACAGTGTAAGTTCAACAATATAAAAATACTCTGTTCATGTACTTTTCTATTCTTTTCAATGTATATTATTGTCTCATATTATGTCTCTGCACACTGAGTGTCCATTAAATTAGATTTGTGTATTTTTTATATAATAGCTGCTAAAATAAGTGTAATAGTAATAATTACCTTTGCTAGGTAATAGTAATAGCTTTGTTTTTCTGGGGGAGGGTTAGATGCGCTTTTCTTTAGCTTCTTTTTATCTAGACTTTCTTTGCTTGTGCATTATTTTAAATGTTATAACATTTCTTCATGTCTCCAAGGTGTTTTCTTAGTTGTTGATAGCTTAGTATCATGTCATTAAGGGAGGAGGCAACCGCTCATATTGTCTTATGCTCAATTTCTGCCTCCAAAGAAAGAAGTAAAAACTAAAAGGCAGAAATGAAATCCACAGGCAGACAGCCCAGCACTGCACCCTGGGCCTGGTAGTTAAACATCAACCCCTGACCTAATTGGTTCTATTATCTATAGATTACAGACATTGTATAGAAATGCACTATGAAAATCCCTATCTTGTTTTGTTCCAATCTAATTACCAGCGCGTGTAGCCCCCAGTCATATACCCCCTGCTTGCTCAATCAATCATGGCCCTCTCACATGCACTGCCTTAGAGTTGTGAGCCCTTAAAAGGGACAGGAATTGCTCACTTAGGGAGCTGGGCTCTTGAGACAGAAGTCTTGCCAATGCCCCAGGCTGAATAAACCCCTTCCTTCTTTAACTCAGTGTCTGAGAAGTTTTATCTGCTGCTGGTCCTGCTACATTTCTTGGTTCCCTGACTGGGAAGTGAGGTGAATAGTGGATGGTCGAGGCAGCTACTTAGGCGGCTTAAGCCTGCCCTGTGGAACATCCTTATGGGGGACTCTGAGCAGCCAGAGCAACATGGATTCTGAGAGCATTCCCTGGTAGGCATTTGCCCTGATGGGATGCCTCACCAGAGCAGTGTGTGGCAGGCCCCCATGGAGGATCAGCACAATGGCTGAACACTGGGAAGGAAGGAGCTCTTGGAGTCTGGACATTTAAAGTTTGTTAAGACTACTCTTTGAACTTGCCCACTCCGTTTGAGTGGAAGCGTGGCCTGATCACCCACGGCGTGCCTTCATTGGCACTTTGGTTTTGATTTGGTTTGAATTGCTTGAGAGGATTGGTCTTGGGAACTTGCCCACTCCTTTTGAGTGGAAGCATGATCTGATCACCCATGGTGTGCCTGTACAGGCACTTTGGTTTCTGTTTTTGACTTGACTTGGATTGCTTGATTCTTTGGTTTTAGTTTTGATCTGACTTTGATTTCTGGATACTCTGATTTTGGTTTTGATTTTGGTTTGGTGTAAACGATAAAAGTGTATGTGTACCCTTTTTACCCGTTCTTTGTTTTGTGGTGTGCATGTGGCATGAGGGTGGTGTTTTGTGTAGAGGAAACATGGGTGAGGCACAAAATAAGCCCACCCCACTGGTAACTGTTGAAAATTAAAAAAAAAAAAGGATTTCAGGGAGACTATGGAGTACTATGACACCAGGAAAACGTAAAACTTTGTGTAAGATAGACTGGTCAGCATTAGAGGTAGGTTGGTCATTAGAAGGAAGCCTTGACAGGTCCCCTGTTTCAAAGGTATGGCACAAGGTTACCTGTAAGCAAGGGAACCCAGACCAGCTTGTTTTAGATTCCCTGCCCCCAACACATGGTGACTGAGAGAACAGCAGCATAAGCATCTGGTGGAAGCAAGGAAAGATCAGTAGAGAGAGAGAATGGAAAGAGAGAGGAAAACAGGCAAAGAGAGAGAGAGGAAGAGATGGAGAAGAGACAGACAAAGAGGGAGTTGAGGAGAGAGAGAAAAAGACAGAGACAGAAAGAGAGAGGAAGAGACAGAGGCAACAGAAAAGTCAAAGAGAGAGAGAGAGACAAAGTCAAAGAGAGAAAAAAAGAAATATACAAGTAGTTGAGAAAAAAAAAGTGTACCCTGTGTTTGGACGAATGGAGGCAGGATGGTGCACTTCTGGGATCTTCATCACCAACTTTTCCCGCACGAATGAAAATGCAGCTGGCGCCTGGGAAGGTGCAGACCAACTGGGCATGCGCCAGGTGATGTCAATCCAAAGAGACCAAGATTTACCTGGTCGCACCTACATAACGCCCCCGATATGCCCGTGCCCCGCCTATTGCCCTCGCACTCCCAGAAAAGCTGCTCCTGGCAGACGCCCCACGCAGACTTCCCAGCCCCCAGTCGGTACTGTATCAGGAACTCTGCCTGAGAGCTCACTGGGTGACTCTCTTGGCCTCCTTTGCCAGAGGCCGACAGACCTCTCCCTACCCACCTACTTCCCTGAAGCTAGGTGACCAAAATAAATTTGCAGTTTTGCTCCTACCCTTGCCTACTTGCTGGTTCTTTTGTGCCCACTCTGGTGGTCTTAGAAAAACAAATCAGTTGGTGCTGAAGACCCAAGAGGAGACCCCTCTCAGGCCTCTAAGGATTGAGGAACCTCCTACTGCTCTCACGCTGCAGATGGACCAGGACCTGAGACCCGCTTCCCTCACTCTCACGGCGTCTCTGGGGTAACTGCCCTTGTCTCCTCTTTACCTCCCTTGGCCAAAAATCCTGCACAGGTCCAAGGCCCACTTTTGAGCCACCAAGTGGCTCGGGAGACCTGTTCAGGACAGAGACTTCTGCCTGAAGGTAATCTCCACTTTGGCTCCAAGAGCCTCCAGTCTGGTGGTTCCAAAGGACGCTTTGAAGCCAGACAGAGATCCACTTCCATTTCCATTGTGTCCATTGTGTAAGTAAAGAGGAAACAAATGGGAAACCTCCAGTCCAAATTTCCAAAGAGCACCCACTTAGGGTGCCTCCTAGCCAATTGAAAAACCTTACAGCTTGAACAAGACCTTAGGAGGAAGTGGTTAATTTTCCTTTCCACTGTGGTGTGATCGACCTCAGCAATTTCTGCCAGCAGCTAGGCAAGTGGTCTGAAATTAATTACATACAAGGCTTTTGGGCCTTACGCTCTCGTCCCAATCTGCCCTATACTCCTCCTTCTCTCCCCACTCTCTCCACCCCCTCCCTTCCTGCCCAGACTCCTCCTCCTCCCCCCATCCAGACTCCTCCTTCCTCTTCCTTATCTACTAGTAATCCCCTCGGTCCTGTGCCTCCTTTGGGGCCCCCAACTGGCTGTCTTGAGTCTCCTGTCTCTGCCCACACCCACTCTAAGTGCCCTGCTGATGCCTCCACTCCTGTCCCACACCCTCCTACAGTGTTAGCACCTTTGCGAGAGGTAGCTGGGGCAGAGGGGGTAGTCAGAGTACATGTCCCTTTTTCACTGGCTGATCTTTCCAAAATTGAGAAGCGTTTAGGTGATTTCTCAGCTAATCCTACCATATACATAAAGGAATTTAGATACCTTTGTCAGGCCTCTGACTTAACTTGGCATGACCTCCAGGTTATCCTAACCTCTACCCTAAACCCTGAGGAGCAAGAGCGTATCCTAGCGGCCGCCAGGCATCACGCCAACCAACTACATTTAACTGATGCTGCCATCCCACTAGGGGAGCAAGCAGTCCCCTCGGCAGACCCAGACTGGAACTACCAAGCAAGCCAGCCTGGGCACCGTAGGCGAGACATAATGGTCCAGTGTTTGTTGGCTGGTATGCAAGCAGCCTCAAACAAAACTGTAAACTTTAACAAATTAAAAGAAATTATTCAAACTCCAGAAGAAAATCCAGCCGCATTCTTAAATAGGCTGACTGAGGTTCTAACCCAGTATACCCAGTTATATCTGGCCTCCCCCACAGGGGCCACCATTTTGGCATCTTATTTCATTTCTCAATCAGCTCGTGACATTAAAAAAAAACTTCAAAAGTTAGAGGATGGTCCTCAGACACCAATAGAAGACCTAGGTAATTAGCATTTAAGGTCTATAACTCCAGAGAGGCAACGGCTGAAGCACAGCAACAGGCTCACCTTAAACAGAAGTTACAGCTCCTAGCAGCGGCTTTACAGCCCAGTCATAACCCCAGGCCAGACAGCACACACCCAGCAGACTCCAAGGCTACAAAAGGAGCCTGTAATAAGTGCAGCAAGGCAGGACACTATGCCAACAGGTGTCTGCAAGGTCCCCAAGCCCCAACGCAGCCTTGCTATAAGTGCAAGGCATCAGGACATTGGGCCAGTGAATGTCCTAACCCTCATCCACCAGCAACCCCCTGCCCTGCTTGCCAGCAGGGAGGACACTGGAAGTCTGATTGCCCCACCCTGAGAACAGGTGCTGCGTCTCCACATGACCCCCTTTCCCAGGATCCTGGGAGTTCCTTCCAGCTCCTACATCTGGATGATGACAACTGAAGGTGCCAAGACTCGGGGACCCCCATCACCCTCGCCTAGCTGCGGGTAACTCTCCTGGTAGCGGGTAAGACAATTAATTTTTTAATAGATAGCGGGGCTACCTATTTTGTTTTGCCGTCCTTCTCTGGACCTAGCCTTCCATCCAATATCGCTGTAGTAGGAGTAAACGGAAAGCCATCCACTCCATGAAAAACTCCACTCCTTAATTGCTGCCTGGCCAACAACTACTTTGCACACTCATTCCTCATTATACCCTCATGCCCTACCCCCTTACTAGGTCGAGAAATCAGTTCAACTTTCCCCCACTCGCCTCACACTTACTAAATTTTCTTAACTATCTCATACTCCCCAACCTTGCCAGAACCATCCTTCTGGGTTTTGCCCATATTCCAACAAATGCTTCCATTTCTCATTCCTATACTAATACCGTGCCTTATTTTATTCTTCATCCATACGTCCAAATACCAACCATAGGTCCCGACCTTAACGACGCCCCTTAACAGCAGGAAGTAGCCAGACAGACCATGGCGCCCCCTTATCACTATTATCAATAAAAGGGTGGACTGTTTGGATGAATGGAGGCAGGATGGTGCACTTCCACGTTCTTCATCACCAACTTTTCCCGCACATGCAGATATCAGCTGGTGCCCGGGAAGGTGCAGACCAACCGGGCATGCACCAGGTGATGTCAATCCAAAGAGACCAAGATTTACCTGGTCATACCTACGGAATGCCCCCCGATACGCCCGTGCCCTGCCTATTGCCCTCACACTCCCAGAAAAGCCGCTCCTGGCAGACGCCCCGCGTGGACTTCCCAGCCCCCAGTCGGTACTGTATCAGGAACTCTGCCTGAGAGCTCACCGGGCGACTTTCTTGTCCTCCTTTGCCAGAGGCCGACAGACCTCTCCCTACCTACCTACTTCCCTGAAGCTAGGTGACCAAAATAAATATGCAGTTTTGCTCCTACCCTTGCCTACTCGCTGGTTCTTTTGTGCCCACTCTGGTGGTCTTAGAAAAACAAATCACCCTGTTCCTTTAAAAGCCATCATACCAATTTTAATTTGGGGAAAACAAGGTTTTATTAATAGCAAAGGATAATTAAAATCCCAAACTTACAAGGTTTTCAACAAAAGTAAAGTTTGCTAAAAGTTGACAGTGTAACATGTATTGTAGTAATACTATTCTTGTGGCCTTAGACAGTCTAGTCCACAGACATAAAAAAGATTCACTTTGGAAAAGAATGGTTATCATTTTCAGGAAAAAGAAAAAAGCGGGGGGGAAGAATTTATATAAAAAGAGTGTTATTTAGTAAATTCTTGTCCTGAAATAAATTGACTGGTTGTTTAAAGAAAGAAATCTATGTAATAAGACAGAAAGTTAAAGCATGTCAAAAAATTGTCTGTAAAAGTGATGAAAGAAAAAAAAGTTATAAAAAATGTGTTAAAAAGGGATTTTATGCAAAAAATGTTGTATAATTTAAAAGTAACTAGGCCTCATGAATGAAAAACTATTTTAAAAAAGTTTATGTGCAAGGTGTATAAGAAAAATATACCTTTGGTAAAAGGAGTATAAGGAGGCATAAGAATGTACATTTTTACCTACATTAAAAAGTTAAAAATTACTGTTTTGAAGGTTTTAGCAAAGCATAAATGTTAATTGTAAAGAACATTCTGTGTGTAAACATATTAGCTAAAGTTAAAGAACTACCATCCAATTTTTCTATGAACTGGACATTAAAATAAAAGCATTACAGATTTTTCTGAAAGCACCAACCTGCTCTTTAGCAAAAATTGTAAAAGGTTAAAAAGAGTCTATAAAATCTTGCCTATGGTAAAACATTAAAAAGTAAATAAATATGTCTACAAGGTTTTATTAAAATTAGGTTTAATATTAATAACACACTAATATAAAGATAAAATTTAACTTATCTCATATAAAATCATATGAGAAGCATTATTAAGTGTAAAATGATATTTGTCTTTCTTTGGTTTAAAAACTAATAAAAATAGGTGCTAAGGGAAATTTCTCAGTAAAAAGGCACTAAGGGCCTAAATCCACTGCCTAGGTCCCCACATTTAAAACAAAAGGTCAATTTCTTAAAAATTATGTACTTGGTTTATCTTCAACTTTCCTTTATCAAAAAAAAAAAAAACTAAAAATCTTTCAGCACATGAACTGCCCCTAGAATTTCCAGTAAACCAGCACCAGCCTGAAGATCATGTTCTCATCGAAAGGTGGAAAGAAGAAAAACTTGAGCCAGCCTGGGAAGTACCCTACCTTGTACTGCTAACCACCAAGACTGCTATTCATACAGCAAAAAAAGGATGGACTCATCACACCTGAGTCAAGAAAGCTCCACCCCCTCCTGAGTCATGGGCCATAGTTCCAGGGGGAAAACCCTGCCAAACTAAAGCTAAGAAAAATTTAACTCTTTTAATCTATTGTATTACTCTTTCTTCTTTCCTCGCTCTATTGCTGATCATCTAGCTATTAATATAACCAAGTCAATTTCACTTTAAACTATTCCATTTAATGCTTGCTTTGTTATAGCCTGTGAGGACTTGCCAAGTCAAAGACAGCATTATACTTCAGAAAAGTACTTCTATCCCTCCTGACTGTCCTCAGACTAGGCATTAGTAAAGTAGGACCATTTAATCTGGGAACATTTCAAGAAAGACCCCAGTGCCAACCAGGAGTGTTACCCCCCGATGTACAGCTTTCATGCTATAGTTGGTCCAACATTCTGTGAACCACTAAAGAACAAGGATGGACTGCCCCAACTAGTTTTTGTAATTTCCATAAAACCATACTTTCATTTTACTAGAGGATCATAGAAGTTAAAGACTTAAAACAAACCTTAGCAATTAAGACAGGATACCAAGATGCAAATGCTGGTGAAAATATATCAAATATTCCATCTGTGCATTAAACAAAAGCAATTGTTATGCTTGTGCACATGGCAGGCCAGAGGCCCAGATTGTCCTCCTTCCACTAAGGTGGTCCTCCAGTCTATCAGGCATAGGCTGCATGATAGCTGTTTTCCAGGATTCTACAGCCTGGAGTAATAAGTCATGCCAAGCTCTCTCTGTTATATCCCAAAGTCCCTGTGGGTCAGCCCCCAAGGGCCATCCGGCTTCTGTCTCCCAACACTAAGTTCACTTCATGTCTCTCACAGCAGGGAGGAAACTTAGCATTCCTTGGAGACCTGCAAGGATGCAGTGAGCTTAAGAATTTTCAAGAGCTTAGCAGTCAGTCAGCCCTTGTTCATCTCTGAGCAGATGTGTGGTGGTATTGTGGGGGACCTTTACTGGGCACTCTGCTGCATAACTGGAGTGGAACTTGTACTTTAGTCCACTTGGCTATCGCTTTCACCCTGGCATTTCATCAACCCGAAGGACAAGAAAATAATAAGACATCATAAAATGAGAGAAGCCCCTCATGACTCTTTTGACTCTCATGTCTATTTAGATGCAATTGGAGTCCCATGAGGAATACCAGATCAATTTAAAGCTTGAAATCAAATAGTTGCAGGATTTGAGTCAATATTTTAGTAAGCAACCATTAATAAAAATGTAGATTAGATAAACTACATCTATTACAACCAACAGCAACCAGCTTTTTATGAGTTAAAAGAAAAACTCATGTCAGCCCCAGCCCTGAGGCTCCCTGATCTGACAAAACTCTTTACACTCTATGTGTCAGAAAGAGAAAAAAATGGCAATTGGAGTTTTATCCCAGACTGTGGGGCCTGTCAAAGGCCAGTGGGCTATCTCTCAAAACAGCTAGACATAGTTTCCAAAGGCTGACTCCCAGTTCTAATGGTCCTAGCAGTAATGGCCCTATTAGCACAAGAAGCAGATAAACTAACCCTTATACGAAACCTGAATATAAAGCCCCCCACAATGCTGTGGTAAATTTAATAAATACCAAAGGAAATAATAGGTTAACAAATGCTAGATTAACCAAGTACCAAAGCTTGCTATGTGAAAATCCCCACATAACCACTGAAGTTTGTAAAACCCTGAACCCCACCACCTTGTTCCCAGTATCAGAGAGCCCAGTTGAACATAATTTTGTAGAGATGTTGGACTCAGTTTATTCTAGCGGGTCCCAACTCTGAGACCATCTTTAAACATTAGTAAACTGTAAGTGGTACATGGACAGGAGCAGCTTCACCAAACCCTGTGAAGTGACTCTGAAGAAGAAGACAAGCCCTGCTCCAGTCACACCTGGAAGCTGACTGGTCCAAACATGGCTGAAGCATGAGGAAACTCATCACAGGATTCATTTTCCTTAAAATTTGGACTTGTAAAGTAAGGACTTCAACTGACCTTCCTCAGACTGAGCGCTGTTCCCAGTGTATACATCAAGTCAATGAGGTAGGACAAAAGGTTGCTAAGGTCCTATTATTTTACGGTTATTATAAGTGTACTGGAACTCTAAAAAGAATTTGTTTGTATAATGTTATTCTATACAATGTACATAGCCCAGGAAATGACCAAGATGATGTGTGTTGTGACCCATCTGAGCCTACCATGACCACAGTTTTTAAAATAAGATTAAGGACTGAAGACTGGTGGGGGCTCATAAATGATATGAGCAAAGTATTAGCCAAAACAGAAGAAAAGAAAAGGATGCCCAAACAAGTCACCTTAAAATTTGATACCTGTGTTGTCATTAATCATAATAAGTAAGGAATTAGGTGTGGTTTTCTTAATTAGAAAAGAGGCTACATGGCAGAAAATAAGTACATCTGTCATAAATTAGGACTGTGTGGAAATAAATGTAAATACTTGTCTTGTGTCATTAGGCCACTTGGATAAAAGAAAAAAATGATGAAAAGGACTCAGTCCACCTTCAGAAAGGAAAAAATGGCCCTTCCTGTACTAAGGGACAATGTAACCCATTAGAGCTAGTAATAACCAATACCCTTGATCCTTGATGGAAAAAAAGAGGAGTTTGTGACCTTAGGAATTGATGGGGCCAGTCTGGATCCTCGAGTAAATATCTTGGTTTGAGGAGAAGTTTACAAATGCTCTTCTGAGACAGTGTTTCAAACTTTCTGTGATGAACTAAATGTACCAGTACCAGAAATTCCAGAAAAAATGAGAAATTTATTTTTGCAATTAGCTGAGCATGTAGCCTTGTCTCTCAATGTCACTTCATGTTATATATGTGGAGGAAATGTAAAGGGAGATCAATGGCCATGGGAAGCCCAAGAATTAGTGCCTACAGACCAGTTCCTGATGAATCCCCAGGTCAAAAGAATCACCTGAAAGTCTCAATTATTGGACAATATTGCATAGCTAGAGAAAGAAAAGAATTCACTCACCCTGTAGGATGACTTAGTTGTCTGGGACAGAAACTATATAATTGTACCACAAATTATATAGTTTATAACTCTACTTGGTAGAGTTCAAATCAGAGAGGAATCCACTTAGCAAATTCCCAAAGTTGCAAACCGTGTGGATCCACCTGGAGTCCCATCAGGACGGGACAGCCCCCACTGGATTGTATTGGATATATGGGCATCGAGCTTATGCCAAATTATCTGACCAGTGGGCAGGTAGTTGTGTTATTGGCACTATTACACCATCTTTCTTCCTACTGCCCATAAAAACAGATGAACTTCTGGGCTACTCTGTCTATGATTCCCATGAAAGGAGAAGCATAGTTATAGGAAACTGGAAAGATGATGAATGACCCCCTGAGAGAATCATACAATATTATGGGCCTAATACTTGGGGACAACATGGCTCATGGGGATACCAGACCCCCATTTACATGATCAACAAAATCATATGGTTACAAGCTGTCTTAGAAATAATCACTAATAAAACTGGTAGAGCCTTGACTATTCTGGCCTGGCAGGGAAGTCTAATGAGAAATTCTATCTATCAAAATAGGTTAACTTTCAACAACTTGCTAGCAGCTGAAGGAGAGATCTGCAGGAAATTTAACCTTACTAATTACTGACTACACATAGACAATCAAGGGCAAGTAGTTGAAGGCATAGATATGACAAAACTGGCACATGTGCCTGTGCAAGTGTGGCATGGATTTGATCCTGGGGCCATGTTTGGAAAATGGTTCTCAGTGATAGGAGGATTTAAAACTCTTATAATAGGAGTTATAATAATAATAGGGACCTGCCTACTGCTCCCTTGTTTGACATCTGTACTTCTTTGAATGATAAAAAGCTTCATCACTGCCTTAGTTCACCAAAATGCCTCAGCAAAAATACACTATATATCTATATGTCTATCTATCTATCTTGCAAGAAGACGTGGGTAGTGAAAATGAAAGTGAGAACTCCCACTAATAAAATGAGTGAGAGTCTCAAAAGGGGGGAATAAGGGAGGAGACCACCCCTCATATTGCCTTCTGCCCAATTTCTGCCTCCAAAGAAAGAAGAAGTAAAAACTAAAAGCAGAAATGAAACCCACAGGCCGACAGCCAGGTGCTGCACCCTGGGTCTGGTAGTTAAACATCAACCCTTGACCTAATTGGTTCTGTTATCTATAGATTACAGACATTGTATAGAAATGCATAGTGAAAATCCCTATTTTGTTTTATTCTGATCTAATTACCAGCACATGCAGCCCCCAGTCACATACCCACT
>NW_022324444.1:0-9479 GCF_002776525.5 Piliocolobus tephrosceles
GTCATTGGTAACCGGAGGACTGAGTGAGGCACGGAAATATCTTCCATCGAAAATTGGAGAGAAGCTTTCTGGGCAACACTTTTGTGATATTTGCATTAATCTCAGAGAGTTAAATCATTCCTTGAATTGAGCAGTTTGAAATCACTGCTTCTGTGGAATCTGAGAAAGAACATTTGGAAACCTTCTTTAGAATACGCTGAAAAAGAAATATTCTCAAAGAGAATCCAGAAGGAAGCTTTCTGTGAAACTACTGTGTGTCACGTGAATTCTGCTCACACAGACAAGCTTCTCTTTTCATTGATCAGTATCATAACACTGTTTATGTTTAGTCTGTGAAGGAGTATTCTGAAGCGTTTCAGGGCTTACGTTGAGGAAGGAAACATCTTTAGACAGAAACTGCAGAGCAGCTTTCTGTGGAGCTGCCATGTGACATGTGCATTCCCCTCACAGAAGTTTACCCTTCTTCTCATAGAGGATTCCAGAATTCATTTTGGAGAAAAAGCTACCAAGAGACCTTTGGGAGTATAGGGATGGATATGGTGAAAAAGGAAATATCCTCAGACAAAAAGTGGAAAGAACATTTCTGTGAAACTGCTTTGTGTTACATATACTTATTCATCCTGCAGTTAAAACTTTTCTTATATTACACAGTTTGGACATTCTCTCATGAACGGATCCACGAAGGGACATTCGGGAACACATTCAGGTCTACGGTGAAAAAGGAGATATATTCAAATAAAAACTTGATGGAAGCTTACTGAGAAACTCCTTTTGGTGTATGCATTCCACTCAGGGACTTATACCTCTTTTCTCACAAGGCAGTGTTAGGACATTGTTCCTGTAAAACCGAAAAAGTGATATTTCGGGTCACATTCAGTACTATGGCAAATAATAAAATCTACTGAAATAAAGTCGTGGAAGAGGCGTTCCAAGAATCTGTTCTCCGATATGTGCATTCACTTCACAAAGTTAATGCTTACTTAATGTTGCCCAGTTGCAAAACTCTGTCTTTGAAGAATCTGTGAAAACATAGTTATTGATGCCCGGAGGCTTGTTTTTATCAAGATAGCGTCTTCCGATGCAACTAGCAGAGAAACACTCTGAGCAACTGCTTTGCCATGTGTGTATTCGTCTCCTAGAGTTAAACCATTCTTTTGACTGAGCAGCTTGAAATCACTGTTTTTGTGGAATCTGAGGAAGGACATTTGGGAACTATCCTTTGATTATGGAGAAAGAAATATCCTCAGGAAAAATCCAGTAGGAAGCTTTCTGTGAAACTGCTCTGTGTCGTCTTAATTCCTCTCGCACAGTTAAGCTTCCCTTTTCATTGAGCAGTTTTCTAGCCCTGTGAATGCTTAGCGTGTGATGGGATATTCGGGAGTACTTTGAGGCTTACGGTGAAAAGGGAAATATGGTCAGACCGAAACTGGAGAGAAGTTTTCCGAGGAACTGCTTTGTGACGTGTGCATTCCAGTCACAGTGTTATACCTCTCTTCTCAAACAGTGTCGGGGAAACCCGTTTGGAGAAACAGGGACCAAGGGATATTCACGAGCATGCTGATGCCAATGGTGAAAAGCGAAATAGCCTCAGAGAAAAACCGGAAAGAAGCTTTCTAGGAAACTACTGTGTGATATGTGTAATCATTTCACATAGATAAAGCTTTCTTTATATTACGCAGCTTGGAAACTGTCATGGACAGATCCACAAAGGGACCTTCAGGAGCAATTTCAGGACTATGGTGAAGAAGGAAATATCTTCAGATAAAAAGTGAAAAGAAGCTTTCTGTGAATCTGCTTTTTGCTATGTTTATTCATTTCACATAGATGAAGCTTTCTTTACATTACACAGCTTGGAAACTTCCTCGTGGATGGATCCATGAAGGGATACTTGGGATCACATTTGGGCCTATGGTGAAATAGAAAATATAGTCAAATAAAAACTGGAGAGAAGCTTTCTGAGAAACTGCTTGGTGTCATGTGCATTCCACTAAGGGAGTTATAAGTTTCTTCTCACAAGGCACAGTTTGAACACTGTTCCTGTAAAACCAAAAGACTGATATTCGGAGCACATTGAAGACTATGGCAAAAAGTGAATTACGTCCAATAAAAAACAGAAAGAAGCACTCGAAGAAACTGCCCTCTGACATGTCTATTCTTTTCACAGGGTTAAAGCTTACATTACATTTCCCAGTTTGAAAGTCGGTCTTTGAGGGTTCTGTGAAGTGATACTAACTGGCAACCTGAATCCTGTGTGAGACAAGTAAATGTCTTTCATCGAAAATCGGAGAGAAGCATTCTGCGCAACTCTTTCGTGATGTTTGCGTTCATCTCATAGAGCTAAATCATTCTTTGGATTGAGCAGTTTGTAATCAATGTTTCTGTGGAATCTGGGAAAGGACATTTGGAAACGCTCTTTGGAATATCCTGAAAAACAAAAAAACCTCAGAGAGAAAGCAGAAGGAAGCTTTCTCTGAAACTGCTCTGTGTCACATGAATTCCACTCACACAGTTAAGCTTCTCTTTTCATTGAGCTGTAACATAACACTGTTTTTGTTTAGTCTACGAAGGTATATTCTGGAGGGCTTTGAAGCTTATGGTGAGAAAGGAATCATCTTCAGATAGAAACTAGAGAGAAGCTTTCTGAGAATCTGCTTTGTCATGTGTGCATTCCACTCACAGAAATATACCTTTCTTCTCCTAGAGGATTCCGGAATCCATTTTGTATAAAAAGCTACGAAGAGATATTCAGTAGTACAGCGACGACTATGGTGAAAAAGGAAATAACTTCAGACAAAAACTGGAAAGAAGATTTCTGTGAAACTGCTTTGTGTACACTTATTCATGTCGCATAGTTACAACTTTCATTATATTACATAGTTTGGAAACTCTGTCATGCACTGTTCCATGAAGGGACATTCGGGAGCACATTCAGGCCTACAGTGAAAGAGGAGATATCTTCAGATAAAAACTGGATAGAAGCTTTCTGAGAAACTACTTTGTGATGTATGCATTCCTCTCAGGGAGTTATACCTCTTTTCACACAAGGCAGTGTTTGAACCCTGTTCCTGTGAAACTGAAAAAGTGATATTTTGGAACGCATTGAGGACTATGATGAGTACTGAAATATACTCAAATACAATCAAGGAAGAAGCGTTCCAAGAATCTGCTCTCTGTTGTGTGCATTCATTTCACAGTTAATGCTTAATCTATGTTGCCCAGTTTCGACATTCTGTCTTTGAAGAATCTATGAAGGGATATTTAGTGACACCTGGAGGCTTGTGGTGAGTGAGTAAATGCCTTCCGATATAACCTGCAGAGAAATGTTCTGAGCAACTGCTTTGCAATGTGTGTATTCATCTCATAAAGGTAAACCATCTTTGGATTGAGCAGCTTGAAACCACTGTTTTAGAGGAATCTCAGGAAGGACATTTGGGAACGAGCCTTAAAATATGGGGAAAGAAGTATCCTCAGGTAATATACAGAAGGAAGCTTTCTTTGAAACTGCTCTGTGTCATGATAATTCCTCTCACTCACTTCAGCCTCTCTTTTCATTGAGCAGTTTTCTAGCCCCATGTATGTTTAGCCTGTGATGGGATATTCGGGAGCACTTTGAGGCTAACGGTGAAAAAGGAAACATGTTCAGACCGAAACTGGAGAGAAGCTTTCTGAGGAACTGCTTAGCGACGTGTGCATTCCATTCACCCGTGTTATACCTCTATTCTCATACAGTGTTGGGGAAACCCTTTTGTAGAAACAGGTACCCAGTGATATTTGGGAGCATGTTGATGCTGATGGTGAAAAGAGAAATAGCCTAGAAAAAAACTGGAAAGAAGCTTTAAAGGAAACTAGTGTGTGATATGTGTAATCATCTCGCATAGATGAAGCTTTCTTTGTATTACGCAGCTTGGAAAGTGTCATGGACAAATCCACAAAGGGACCATCGGGAGCACATTCTGGCCTATGATGAGAAAGGAAATATGTTCAGATAAAAACTGGAAGGAAGCTTTCTGTGAATCAGCTTTTTGCAATGTTTATTCATCTCACATAAATGAAGCTTTCTTTACATTATGCGCTTGGAAACTCCCTCCTGGATGGATCTGCATGGGGATATTTTGGGTCAAATTGAGGACTATGGTGAAATAGAAAATATAGTCAGATAAAAACTGGAGAGAAGCTTTCTGACAAACTGCTTGGTGATGTGTGCATTCCACTCAGAGAGTTGTAACTTTCTTCTCATAAGCCACAGTTTGAACACTGTTCCTGTAAAACCAAAAGAGTGATATTCGGAGCACATTGAAGAATATGGCAAACAGTAAAATGTCGTCCAATAAGAAAAAGAAAGAAGCACTCGAAGAAACTGCTCTCTGACATGTCCATTCTTCTCACAGGGTTAAAGCTTACTTTCCATTTCCCAAGTTGAAAGGCGGTCATTGAGGGATCTGCGAAGGGATAGTAAGTGGTGACCGGAGGCCTGTGTGAGGCAAGGAAATGTCTTCCAACGAAAATCGGAGAGAAGCTTTCTGCACAACACCTTTGTGATGTTTGCATTCATCTCATAGATTTAAATCATTCTTTCGATTGAGCAGTTTGAAATCACTGTTTCTGTAGAATTTGAGAAAGGACATTTGGAAATGCTCTTTAGAAAATCCTGAAAAACAAATAACCTCAGAGAGAAACCAGAAGGAAGCCTTCTGTGAAACTGCTCTGTGTCACGTGAATTCCGCTCACACAGTTAAGCTTCTCTTTTCATTGAGCAGTATCATACCACTGTTTTGGTTTTGTCTACCAAGGGATATTCAGGAGTGCTTTGAGGCTTACAGTGAGAAAGGAAACGTCTTTAGAAAGAAACTGGAGAAAAGCTTTCTGAGGAGCTGCTTTGAGGCGTGTGCTTTCCACTCACAGAGATACACCTTTCTTGTCCTAGAGGATTCTGGAATCCCTTTTGGAGAAAAAGCTGCAAATGACATTCGGGAGTACAGGGATGGTTATGGTAAAAAGGAAATATCCCTAGAGAAAAATTGGGACGAAGATTTCTGTGAATATGCTTCATTCATCTCCCATAGTAAAAACTTTTCTTTTATTACGCAGCTTGGAAATTCTGTCATGCATGGATCCTCAAAGCGACATTGGGGAGCACATTCAGGCCAATTGGTGAAACAGGAGATATCTTCAGATAAAACTGGATAGATGCTTTCTGAAAAATTACTTTATGATATATGCATTCCACTCAGAAAGTTATACCTCTTTTCACACAAGGCAGCGTTTGAACACTGTTCCTGTGAAACCGAAAGGGTGATATTTCGGAGCCCATTGAGGACTATGACGAATAGTGAAACATGCTGAAATAAAATCGAGGAAGAAGCGTTCTAAGAATCTGCTCTCTAATATGTGCAATGATTGCACAGAGTTAATGTTTACTCTATATTGCCCAGTTTCAAAATTCTGTCTTTGAAGAATCTGTGAAGGGATAGTTATTGATGCTCAGAGGCTTATGGTTAGCAAAAAAGCGTCTTCTGATGCAACTAGCAGAGAAAGGTTCTGAGCAACTGCTTTGTGATGTGTATTCGTCTCATAGAGTTAAACCATTCTTTTGACTGAGAATCTTGAAATCATTGTTTTTGTGGAATCTGTGGAGGGACACTTGGGAACAATCCTTAGATAATGGAGAAAGAAAGATCCTGAGGAAAAATAAAGTAGGCAGCTTTCTGTGAATCTGCTCTGTGTCGTCTTAATTCCTCTCACTCAGTTAAGCCTCCTTTTTCACTGAGCAGTTTTGTAGCTCTGTGTATGTTTAGCGTGTGATGGGATATTCGGGAGCACTTTGAGGCTTACGGTGAAAAGGGAAATATGATCACACCGAAACTGGAGAGAAGCTTTCCGAGAAACTGCTTTGTGACATGTGCATTCCAGTCACAGTGTTATACCTCCCTTCTCATACAGCGTCGGGGAAACCCTTTTGGAGAAACAGGTACCAAGTGATATTCGGGAGCAAGTTGATGCCGATGGTGAGAAGCGAAATAGCCTCAGATAAAACCAGGAAAGAAGGTTTCTAAGAAACTAATCTATGATATCTGTAATCATCTCACATAGATAAAGCTTTCTTTACATTACAAAGCTTGGAGTCTGTCATGCACGGATCCATGAAGGGACCTTCGGGAGCACATTCAGGACTATGGTGAAGAAGGAAATATCATCAGATAAAAACTGGAAAGAAGCTTTCTGTGAATCTGCGTTTTGCTATGTTTATTCATCTCACATAGATGAAGCTTCCTTTACACTACACAGTTTGGAAACGTCCTCGTGGATGGATTCACGAAGGGATATTTGGGATCACATTCGGGCCTATGGCTTAAGAGGAAATATAGTCAGATAAAAACTGGAGAGAAGCTTTCTGAGAAATTGCTTGGTGATGTGTACATTCCACTCAGGGAGATATAACTTCCTTCTCATAAGGCACAGTTTGAACACAGTTCCTATAAAACCAAAAGAGTGATATTCAGAGCACATTGAAGTCTATGGTAAAAAGTGAAATGTCGTCCAATAAAAAACAGAAAGACACACTTGCAGAAACTGCTCTCTCACATGTCCATTCTTTTCACAGGGATAAAGCTTACTCTACATTTCCCAGTTTGAAAGTCCGTCTTTGAGGGTTCTGCGAAGGGATAGTAAGTGGCACCCGGAGGCCTGTTTGAGGCAAGGAAATGTCTTCCATCGAAAATTGGAGAGAAGCTTTCTGAGCAACTCTTTTGTGATGTTTTTATTCATCTCATAGCGTTAAATCATTCTTTGGATTGAGCAATTTGAAATCACTGTTTCTGTGGGTCTGAGAACAGACATTTGGAAACGCTCTTTAGAATATCCTGAAAAAGAAATAACCTCAGAGACAAACCAGAAGGAAGCTTTCTGTGAAACTGCTCCATGTCCCGTGAATTCCGCTCACACAGTTAAGCTTCACTTTTCAAATGGCTGTATCATAACACTGTTTTGTATTAGTCTGTGAAGGCATATTCTGGAGGGCTTTGAGGCTTACAGTGAGAAAGGAAACGTCTTCAGATAGTAACTGGAGAGAAGCTTTCTGATGAGCTGCTTTGTGACGTGTGCATTCCACTCACAGAAATATACCTTCCTTCTCCTAGAGGATTGCGGGATCCCTTTTGGAGAAAAAGTTACAAGACAGACATTCAGGAGCATAGGAAACACTATGGTGAAAATGGAAATATCCTCAGACAAAAACTGGAAAGAAGATTTCTGTGAAACTTCTTTGTGTTAGAGATATTCATTCGTCTCGCATAGTTAAAACTTTAACCATATTACACAGTTTCGAAATTCCGTCATGCACAGATCTGCGAAGGGACATTCAGGAGCCCTTTAAGGCCTACTGTGAAAGAGGAGATATCTTCAGATAAAAACTGGATAGAAGATTTCTGAGAAACTACTTTGTGATGTATGCATTCCACTCAGGGAGTTATAACTCTTTTCTCACAAGGCAGTGTTTGAACACCGTTCCTGTGAAACCGAAATAGTGATATTTCGGAACGCATTGAGGACTATGGTGAATAGTGAAATATATTGAAATAAAATCGAGGAAGAAGTGTTCCAAGAATCTGCTCTCTGATATGTGCATTCACTTCACAGTAATAATGCTTACTTTACGTTGCCCAGTTTCGAAACTCTGTTTTGAAGAATCTGTGAAGTGGTATTTAGTGATGCCCAGAGGCTAGTGGTGAGCGAGGAACATGTTTCGGTGAAATCTGCAGAGAAACGTTCTGAGCAACTGCTTTGTGATGTGTGTATTAGTCTCATAGAGTTAAACCATCTTTGGATTGAGCAGCTTGAAAACACTGTTTTTGTGGAATCTGAGGAAGGACATTTGGGAACTATCCTTAGAATATGGAGAAAGAAATATCCTCAGGTAAAATACAGGAAGAAACTTTCTGTGAATCTGCTCAGTGTAGTCTTAATTCCTGTCACTCAGATAACCCTCTCTTTCATTGAGAGTTTTCTAGCCCTGGGAATGTTTAGCATGTGATGGGATATTCGAGAGCACTTTGATGCTTACGGTGAAAAAGGAAATATGTTCCGACCGAAACTGGAGAGAAGCTTTCCAAGGAAATGATTTGTGAGGTGTGCATTCCAGTCCCAGTGTTATACGTCTCTTCTCATACAGCGTCTGGGAAACTCTTTTGGCGAAACAGGTAACAAGTGATATTCCGGAGCATGTTGATGCCGATGGTGAAAAGGGAAATAGCCTCAGACAAAAACTGGAAGGAAGCTTTCTAGGAAACTACACTGTGATAAGTGTAATCATCTCATATAGGTAAAGCTTTTTTTACATTACGCAGCTGGGAAACTGTCATGAATGGATCCATGCAGGGCCCTTCAGGAGCACAAGCAGGACTGTGGTGTAAAAGGAAATATCTTCAGATAAAAACGGTAAAGAAGCTTTCTGTGAATCTGCTTTTTGTTATGTTTATGCATTTCACATTCATGAAGGCTTCTTTACATTTTGCACCTTGGAAACTCCCTCATGGATGGATCCGTGAAAGGATATTTGGGATCACATTAAGGCCAATGGTGAAAGAGGCAATATAGTGAGATTAAACTGAAGAGAAGCTTTCTCAGAAACTCCTTGGTGTTGTGTGCATTCCACTCAGGGAGTTATAACATTCTTCTCATTAGGTACAGATTGAACACTGTTCCTGTAAAACCAAAAGAGTGATATTGGAGGCACGTTGAAGACTATGGCAAAAAATGAAATGTTGTCCAATAAAAAACAGAAAGAAGCACTCGAAGAAACTACTCTCTGACATGTCCATTCTTTTCACAGGGTTAAAGCTTACTCTACGCTTCCCAGTTTGAAAGTCGGTCTTTGAGGGTTCTGTGCAGGGATAGTAAGTGGCGACTGTAGGTCTGTTGGGGTAAGGAAATGTCTTCCATCGAAAATCGGATAGAAGCTTTCTACGCAACTCTTTTGTGATTTTTGTATTAATCCCATAGACTTAAATCATTCTTTGGATTGAGGAGTTTCAAATCACTGTTTCTATGGAATCTGAGAAAGGACATTGGGAAGTGATCTTTAGAATATCCTGAAAAAGAAATGACCTCAGAGAGACACAAGAAGGAACCTTTGTGTGAAACTGTGCTGTGTCACGTGAATTCCCTTCCCACAGTTAAGCTTCTCTTTTCATTGAGCTGTATCATAACACTGTTTTTGTTCAGTCTGCAAAGGGATATTCTGGGGGGCTTTGAGGCTTGCGATGAGATAGGAAACGACTTCAGATAGAAAATGGAGAGAAGCTTTCTGAGGTGCTGCTTTGTGACGTGTGCTATCCACTCAGAAAAATATACCTTTCTACTCCTACAGGATTCTGGAATCCCTTTTGGAGAAAAATCTACAAAGAGATATTCGGGAGTACAGCAACGACTATGGTGAAAAAGGAAATATCCTCAGACAAAAACTGGAAAGAAGATTTCTGTGA
>NW_022324445.1:0-18593 GCF_002776525.5 Piliocolobus tephrosceles
AGTGGGTATGTGACTGGGGGCTGCATGTGCTGGTAATTAGATCAGAATAAAACAAAATAGGGATTTTCACTATGCATTTCTATACAATGTCTGTAATCTATAGATAACAGAACCAATTAGGTCAAGGGTTGATGTTTAACTACCAGACCCAGGGTGCAGCACCTGGCTGTCGGCCTGTGGGTTTCATTTCTGCTTTTAGTTTTTACTTCTTCTTTCTTTGGAGGCAGAAATTGGGCAGAAGGCAATATGAGGGGTGGTCTCCTCCCTTATTCCCCCCTTTTGAGACTCTCACTCATTTTATTAGTGGGAGTTCTCACTTTCATTTTCACTACCCACGTCTTCTTGCAAGATAGATAGATAGACATATAGATATATAGTGTATTTTTGCTGAGGCATTTTGGTGAACTAAGGCAGTGATGAAGCTTTTTATCATTCAAAGAAGTACAGATGTCAAACAAGGGAGCAGTAGGCAGGTCCCTATTATTATTATAACTCCTATTATAAGAGTTTTAAATCCTCCTATCACTGAGAACCATTTTCCAAACATGGCCCCAGGATCAAATCCATGCCACACTTGCACAGGCACATGTGCCAGTTTTGTCATATCTATGCCTTCAACTACTTGCCCTTGATTGTCTATGTGTAGTCAGTAATTAGTAAGGTTAAATTTCCTGCAGATCTCTCCTTCAGCTGCTAGCAAGTTGTTGAAAGTTAACCTATTTTGATAGATAGAATTTCTCATTAGACTTCCCTGCCAGGCCAGAATAGTCAAGGCTCTACCAGTTTTATTAGTGATTATTTCTAAGACAGCTTGTAACCATATGATTTTGTTGATCATGTAAATGGGGGTCTGGTATCCCCATGAGCCATGTTGTCCCCAAGTATTAGGCCCATAATATTGTATGATTCTCTCAGGGGGTCATTCATCATCTTTCCAGTTTCCTATAACTATGCTTCTCCTTTCATGGGAATCATAGACAGAGTAGCCCAGAAGTTCACCTGTTTTTATGGGCAGTAGGAAGAAAGATGGTGTAATAGTGCCAATAACACAACTACCTGCCCACTGGTCAGATAATTTGGCATAAGCTCGATGCCCATATATCCAATACAATCCAGTGGGGGCTGTCCCGTCCTGATGGGACTCCAGGTGGATCCACACGGTTTGCAACTTTGGGAATTTGCTAAGTGGATTCCTCTCTGATTTGAACTCTATCAAGTAGAGTTATAAACTATATAATTTGTGGTACAATTATATAGTTTCTGTCCCAGACAACTAAGTCATCCTACAGGGTGAGTGAATTCTTTTCTTTCTCTAGCTATGCAATATTGTCCAATAATTGAGACTTTCAGGTGATTCTTTTGACCTGGGGATTCATCAGGAACTGGTCTGTAGGCACTAATTCTTGGGCTTCCCATGGCCATTGATCTCCCTTTACATTTCCTCCACATATATAACATGAAGTGACATTGAGAGACAAGGCTACATGCTCAGCTAATTGCAAAAATAAATTTCTCATTTTTTCTGGAATTTCTGGTACTGGTACATTTAGTTCATCACAGAAAGTTTGAAACACTGTCTCAGAAGAGCATTTGTAAACTTCTCCTCAAACCAAGATATTTACTCGAGGATCCAGACTGGCCCCATCAATTCCTAAGGTCACAAACTCCTCTTTTTTTCCATCAAGGATCAAGGGTATTGGTTATTACTAGCTCTAATGGGTTACATTGTCCCTTAGTACAGGAAGGGCCATTTTTTCCTTTCTGAAGGTGGACTGAGTCCTTTTCATCATTTTTTTCTTTTATCCAAGTGGCCTAATGACACAAGACAAGTATTTACATTTATTTCCACACAGTCCTAATTTATGACAGATGTACTTATTTTCTGCCATGTAGCCTCTTTTCTAATTAAGAAAACCACACCTAATTCCTTACTTATTATGATTAATGACAACACAGGTATCAAATTTTAAGGTGACTTGTTTGGGCATCCTTTTCTTTTCTTCTGTTTTGGCTAATACTTTGCTCATATCATTTATGAGCCCCCACCAGTCTTCAGTCCTTAATCTTATTTTAAAAACTGTGGTCATGGTAGGCTCAGATGGGTCACAACACACATCATCTTGGTCATTTCCTGGGCTATGTACATTGTATAGAATAACATTATACAAACAAATTCTTTTTAGAGTTCCAGTACACTTATAATAACCGTAAAATAATAGGACCTTAGCAACCTTTTGTCCTACCTCATTGACTTGATGTATACACTGGGAACAGCGCTCAGTCTGAGGAAGGTCAGTTGAAGTCCTTACTTTACAAGTCCAAATTTTAAGGAAAATGAATCCTGTGATGAGTTTCCTCATGCTTCAGCCATGTTTGGACCAGTCAGCTTCCAGGTGTGACTGGAGCAGGGCTTGTCTTCTTCTTCAGAGTCACTTCACAGGGTTTGGTGAAGCTGCTCCTGTCCATGTACCACTTACAGTTTACTAATGTTTAAAGATGGTCTCAGAGTTGGGACCCGCTAGAATAAACTGAGTCCAACATCTCTACAAAATTATGTTCAACTGGGCTCTCTGATACTGGGAACAAGGTGGTGGGGTTCAGGGTTTTACAAACTTCAGTGGTTATGTGGGGATTTTCACATAGCAAGCTTTGGTACTTGGTTAATCTAGCATTTGTTAACCTATTATTTCCTTTGGTATTTATTAAATTTACCACAGCATTGTGGGGGGCTTTATATTCAGGTTTCGTATAAGGGTTAGTTTATCTGCTTCTTGTGCTAATAGGGCCATTACTGCTAGGACCATTAGAACTGGGAGTCAGCCTTTGGAAACTATGTCTAGCTGTTTTGAGAGATAGCCCACTGGCCTTTGACAGGCCCCACAGTCTGGGATAAAACTCCAATTGCCATTTTTTTCTCTTTCTGACACATAGAGTGTAAAGAGTTTTGTCAGATCAGGGAGCCTCAGGGCTGGGGCTGACATGAGTTTTTCTTTTAACTCATAAAAAGCTGGTTGCTGTTGGTTGTAATAGATGTAGTTTATCTAATCTACATTTTTATTAATGGTTGCTTACTAAAATATTGACTCAAATCCTGCAACTATTTGATTTCAAGCTTTAAATTGATCTGGTATTCCTCATGGGACTCCAATTGCATCTAAATAGACATGAGAGTCAAAAGAGTCATGAGGGGCTTCTCTCATTTTATGATGTCTTATTATTTTCTTGTCCTTCGGGTTGATGAAATGCCAGGGTGAAAGCGATAGCCAAGTGGACTAAAGTACAAGTTCCACTCCAGTTATGCAGCAGAGTGCCCAGTAAAGGTCCCCCACAATACCACCACACATCTGCTCAGAGATGAACAAGGGCTGACTGACTGCTAAGCTCTTGAAAATTCTTAAGCTCACTGCATCCTTGCAGGTCTCCAAGGAATGCTAAGTTTCCTCCCTGCTGTGAGAGACATGAAGTGAACTTAGTGTTGGGAGACAGAAGCCGGATGGCCCTTGGGGGCTGACCCACAGGGACTTTGGGATATAACAGAGAGAGCTTGGCATGACTTATTACTCCAGGCTGTAGAATCCTGGAAAACAGCTATCATGCAGCCTATGCCTGATAGACTGGAGGACCACCTTAGTGGAAGGAGGACAATCTGGGCCTCTGGCCTGCCATGTGCACAAGCATAACAATTGCTTTTGTTTAATGCACAGATGGAATATTTGATATATTTTCACCAGCATTTGCATCTTGGTATCCTGTCTTAATTGCTAAGGTTTGTTTTAAGTCTTTAACTTCTATGATCCTCTAGTAAAATGAAAGTATGGTTTTATGGAAATTACAAAAACTAGTTGGGGCAGTCCATCCTTGTTCTTTAGTGGTTCACAGAATGTTGGACCAACTATAGCATGAAAGCTGTACATCGGGGGGTAACACTCCTGGTTGGCACTGGGGTCTTTCTTGAAATGTTCCCAGATTAAATGGTCCTACTTTACTAATGCCTAGTCTGAGGACAGTCAGGAGGGATAGAAGTACTTTTCTGAAGTATAATGCTGTCTTTGACTTGGCAAGTCCTCACAGGCTATAACAAAGCAAGCATTAAATGGAATAGTTTAAAGTGAAATTGACTTGGTTATATTAATAGCTAGATGATCAGCAATAGAGCGAGGAAAGAAGAAAGAGTAATACAATAGATTAAAAGAGTTAAATTTTTCTTAGCTTTAGTTTGGCAGGGTTTTCCCCCTGGAACTATGGCCCATGACTCAGGAGGGGGTGGAGCTTTCTTGACTCAGGTGTGATGAGTCCATCCTTTTTTTGCTGTATGAATAGCAGTCTTGGTGGTTAGCAGTACAAGGTAGGGTACTTCCCAGGCTGGCTCAAGTTTTTCTTCTTTCCACCTTTCGATGAGAACATGATCTTCAGGCTGGTGCTGGTTTACTGGAAATTCTAGGGGCAGTTCATGTGCTGAAAGATTTTTAGTTTTTTTTTTTTTTGATAAAGGAAAGTTGAAGATAAACCAAGTACATAATTTTTAAGAAATTGACCTTTTGTTTTAAATGTGGGGACCTAGGCAGTGGATTTAGGCCCTTAGTGCCTTTTTACTGAGAAATTTCCCTTAGCACCTATTTTTATTAGTTTTTAAACCAAAGAAAGACAAATATCATTTTACACTTAATAATGCTTCTCATATGATTTTATATGAGATAAGTTAAATTTTATCTTTATATTAGTGTGTTATTAATATTAAACCTAATTTTAATAAAACCTTGTAGACATATTTATTTACTTTTTAATGTTTTACCATAGGCAAGATTTTATAGACTCTTTTTAACCTTTTACAATTTTTGCTAAAGAGCAGGTTGGTGCTTTCAGAAAAATCTGTAATGCTTTTATTTTAATGTCCAGTTCATAGAAAAATTGGATGGTAGTTCTTTAACTTTAGCTAATATGTTTACACACAGAATGTTCTTTACAATTAACATTTATGCTTTGCTAAAACCTTCAAAACAGTAATTTTTAACTTTTTAATGTAGGTAAAAATGTACATTCTTATGCCTCCTTATACTCCTTTTACCAAAGGTATATTTTTCTTATACACCTTGCACATAAACTTTTTTAAAATAGTTTTTCATTCATGAGGCCTAGTTACTTTTAAATTATACAACATTTTTTGCATAAAATCCCTTTTTAACACATTTTTTATAACTTTTTTTTCTTTCATCACTTTTACAGACAATTTTTTGACATGCTTTAACTTTCTGTCTTATTACATAGATTTCTTTCTTTAAACAACCAGTCAATTTATTTCAGGACAAGAATTTACTAAATAACACTCTTTTTATATAAATTCTTCCCCCCCGCTTTTTTCTTTTTCCTGAAAATGATAACCATTCTTTTCCAAAGTGAATCTTTTTTATGTCTGTGGACTAGACTGTCTAAGGCCACAAGAATAGTATTACTACAATACATGTTACACTGTCAACTTTTAGCAAACTTTACTTTTGTTGAAAACCTTGTAAGTTTGGGATTTTAATTATCCTTTGCTATTAATAAAACCTTGTTTTCCCCAAATTAAAATTGGTATGATGGCTTTTAAAGGAACAGGGTGATTTGTTTTTCTAAGACCACCAGAGTGGGCACAAAAGAACCAGCGAGTAGGCAAGGGTAGGAGCAAAACTGCATATTTATTTTGGTCACCTAGCTTCAGGGAAGTAGGTAGGTAGGGAGAGGTCTGTCGGCCTCTGGCAAAGGAGGACAAGAAAGTCGCCCGGTGAGCTCTCAGGCAGAGTTCCTGATACAGTACCGACTGGGGGCTGGGAAGTCCACGCGGGGCGTCTGCCAGGAGCGGCTTTTCTGGGAGTGTGAGGGCAATAGGCAGGGCACGGGCGTATCGGGGGGCATTCCGTAGGTATGACCAGGTAAATCTTGGTCTCTTTGGATTGACATCACCTGGTGCATGCCCGGTTGGTCTGCACCTTCCCGGGCACCAGCTGATATCTGCATGTGCGGGAAAAGTTGGTGATGAAGAACGTGGAAGTGCACCATCCTGCCTCCATTCATCCAAACAGTCCACCCTTTTATTGATAATAGTGATAAGGGGGCGCCATGGTCTGTCTGGCTACTTCCTGCTGTTAAGGGGCGTCGTTAAGGTCGGGACCTATGGTTGGTATTTGGACGTATGGATGAAGAATAAAATAAGGCACGGTATTAGTATAGGAATGAGAAATGGAAGCATTTGTTGGAATATGGGCAAAACCCAGAAGGATGGTTCTGGCAAGGTTGGGGAGTATGAGATAGTTAAGAAAATTTAGTAAGTGTGAGGCGAGTGGGGGAAAGTTGAACTGATTTCTCGACCTAGTAAGGGGGTAGGGCATGAGGGTATAATGAGGAATGAGTGTGCAAAGTAGTTGTTGGCCAGGCAGCAATTAAGGAGTGGAGTTTTTCATGGAGTGGATGGCTTTCCGTTTACTCCTACTACAGCGATATTGGATGGAAGGCTAGGTCCAGAGAAGGACGGCAAAACAAAATAGGTAGCCCCGCTATCTATTAAAAAATTAATTGTCTTACCCGCTACCAGGAGAGTTACCCGCAGCTAGGCGAGGGTGATGGGGGTCCCCGAGTCTTGGCACCTTCAGTTGTCATCATCCAGATGTAGGAGCTGGAAGGAACTCCCAGGATCCTGGGAAAGGGGGTCATGTGGAGACGCAGCACCTGTTCTCAGGGTGGGGCAATCAGACTTCCAGTGTCCTCCCTGCTGGCAAGCAGGGCAGGGGGTTGCTGGTGGATGAGGGTTAGGACATTCACTGGCCCAATGTCCTGATGCCTTGCACTTATAGCAAGGCTGCGTTGGGGCTTGGGGACCTTGCAGACACCTGTTGGCATAGTGTCCTGCCTTGCTGCACTTATTACAGGCTCCTTTTGTAGCCTTGGAGTCTGCTGGGTGTGTGCTGTCTGGCCTGGGGTTATGACTGGGCTGTAAAGCCGCTGCTAGGAGCTGTAACTTCTGTTTAAGGTGAGCCTGTTGCTGTGCTTCAGCCGTTGCCTCTCTGGAGTTATAGACCTTAAATGCTAATTACCTAGGTCTTCTATTGGTGTCTGAGGACCATCCTCTAACTTTTGAAGTTTTTTTTTAATGTCACGAGCTGATTGAGAAATGAAATAAGATGCCAAAATGGTGGCCCCTGTGGGGGAGGCCAGATATAACTGGGTATACTGGGTTAGAACCTCAGTCAGCCTATTTAAGAATGCGGCTGGATTTTCTTCTGGAGTTTGAATAATTTCTTTTAATTTGTTAAAGTTTACAGTTTTGTTTGAGGCTGCTTGCATACCAGCCAACAAACACTGGACCATTATGTCTCGCCTACGGTGCCCAGGCTGGCTTGCTTGGTAGTTCCAGTCTGGGTCTGCCGAGGGGACTGCTTGCTCCCCTAGTGGGATGGCAGCATCAGTTAAATGTAGTTGGTTGGCGTGATGCCTGGCGGCCGCTAGGATACGCTCTTGCTCCTCAGGGTTTAGGGTAGAGGTTAGGATAACCTGGAGGTCATGCCAAGTTAAGTCAGAGGCCTGACAAAGGTATCTAAATTCCTTTATGTATATGGTAGGATTAGCTGAGAAATCACCTAAACGCTTCTCAATTTTGGAAAGATCAGCCAGTGAAAAAGGGACATGTACTCTGACTACCCCCTCTGCCCCAGCTACCTCTCGCAAAGGTGCTAACACTGTAGGAGGGTGTGGGACAGGAGTGGAGGCATCAGCAGGGCACTTAGAGTGGGTGTGGGCAGAGACAGGAGACTCAAGACAGCCAGTTGGGGGCCCCAAAGGAGGCACAGGACCGAGGGGATTACTAGTAGATAAGGAAGAGGAAGGAGGAGTCTGGATGGGGGGAGGAGGAGGAGTCTGGGCAGGAAGGGAGGGGGTGGAGAGAGTGGGGAGAGAAGGAGGAGTATAGGGCAGATTGGGACGAGAGCGTAAGGCCCAAAAGCCTTGTATGTAATTAATTTCAGACCACTTGCCTAGCTGCTGGCAGAAATTGCTGAGGTCGATCACACCACAGTGGAAAGGAAAATTAACCACTTCCTCCTAAGGTCTTGTTCAAGCTGTAAGGTTTTTCAATTGGCTAGGAGGCACCCTAAGTGGGTGCTCTTTGGAAATTTGGACTGGAGGTTTCCCATTTGTTTCCTCTTTACTTACACAATGGACACAATGGAAATGGAAGTGGATCTCTGTCTGGCTTCAAAGCGTCCTTTGGAACCACCAGACTGGAGGCTCTTGGAGCCAAAGTGGAGATTACCTTCAGGCAGAAGTCTCTGTCCTGAACAGGTCTCCCGAGCCACTTGGTGGCTCAAAAGTGGGCCTTGGACCTGTGCAGGATTTTTGGCCAAGGGAGGTAAAGAGGAGACAAGGGCAGTTACCCCAGAGACGCCGTGAGAGTGAGGGAAGCGGGTCTCAGGTCCTGGTCCATCTGCAGCGTGAGAGCAGTAGGAGGTTCCTCAATCCTTAGAGGCCTGAGAGGGGTCTCCTCTTGGGTCTTCAGCACCAACTGATTTGTTTTTCTAAGACCACCAGAGTGGGCACAAAAGAACCAGCAAGTAGGCAAGGGTAGGAGCAAAACTGCAAATTTATTTTGGTCACCTAGCTTCAGGGAAGTAGGTGGGTAGGGAGAGGTCTGTCGGCCTCTGGCAAAGGAGGCCAAGAGAGTCACCCAGTGAGCTCTCAGGCAGAGTTCCTGATACAGTACCGACTGGGGGCTGGGAAGTCTGCGTGGGGCGTCTGCCAGGAGCAGCTTTTCTGGGAGTGCGAGGGCAATAGGCGGGGCACGGGCATATCGGGGGCGTTATGTAGGTGCGACCAGGTAAATCTTGGTCTCTTTGGATTGACATCACCTGGCGCATGCCCAGTTGGTCTGCACCTTCCCAGGCGCCAGCTGCATTTTCATTCGTGCGGGAAAAGTTGGTGATGAAGATCCCAGAAGTGCACCATCCTGCCTCCATTCGTCCAAACACAGGGTACACTTTTTTTTTCTCAACTACTTGTATATTTCTTTTTTTCTCTCTTTGACTTTGTCTCTCTCTCTCTCTTTGACTTTTCTGTTGCCTCTGTCTCTTCCTCTCTCTTTCTGTCTCTGTCTTTTTCTCTCTCTCCTCAACTCCCTCTTTGTCTGTCTCTTCTCCATCTCTTCCTCTCTCTCTCTTTGCCTGTTTTCCTCTCTCTTTCCATTCTCTCTCTCTACTGATCTTTCCTTGCTTCCACCAGATGCTTATGCTGCTGTTCTCTCAGTCACCATGTGTTGGGGGCAGGGAATCTAAAACAAGCTGGTCTGGGTTCCCTTGCTTACAGGTAACCTTGTGCCATACCTTTGAAACAGGGGACCTGTCAAGGCTTCCTTCTAATGACCAACCTACCTCTAATGCTGACCAGTCTATCTTACACAAAGTTTTACGTTTTCCTGGTGTCATAGTACTCCATAGTCTCCCTGAAATCCTTTTTTTTTTTTAATTTTCAACAGTTACCAGTGGGGTGGGCTTATTTTGTGCCTCACCCATGTTTCCTCTACACAAAACACCACCCTCATGCCACATGCACACCACAAAACAAAGAACGGGTAAAAAGGGTACACATACACTTTTATCGTTTACACCAAACCAAAATCAAAACCAAAATCAGAGTATCCAGAAATCAAAGTCAGATCAAAACTAAAACCAAAGAATCAAGCAATCCAAGTCAAGTCAAAAACAGAAACCAAAGTGCCTGTACAGGCACACCATGGGTGATCAGATCATGCTTCCACTCAAAAGGAGTGGGCAAGTTCCCAAGACCAATCCTCTCAAGCAATTCAAACCAAATCAAAACCAAAGTGCCAATGAAGGCACGCCGTGGGTGATCAGGCCACGCTTCCACTCAAACGGAGTGGGCAAGTTCAAAGAGTAGTCTTAACAAACTTTAAATGTCCAGACTCCAAGAGCTCCTTCCTTCCCAGTGTTCAGCCATTGTGCTGATCCTCCATGGGGGCCTGCCACACACTGCTCTGGTGAGGCATCCCATCAGGGCAAATGCCTACCAGGGAATGCTCTCAGAATCCATGTTGCTCTGGCTGCTCAGAGTCCCCCATAAGGATGTTCCACAGGGCAGGCTTAAGCCGCCTAAGTAGCTGCCTCGACCATCCACTATTCACCTCACTTCCCAGTCAGGGAACCAAGAAATGTAGCAGGACCAGCAGCAGATAAAACTTCTCAGACACTGAGTTAAAGAAGGAAGGGGTTTATTCAGCCTGGGGCATTGGCAAGACTTCTGTCTCAAGAGCCCAGCTCCCTAAGTGAGCAATTCCTGTCCCTTTTAAGGGCTCACAACTCTAAGGCAGTGCATGTGAGAGGGCCATGATTGATTGAGCAAGCAGGGGGTATATGACTGGGGGCTACACGCGCTGGTAATTAGATTGGAACAAAACAAGATAGGGATTTTCATAGTGCATTTCTATACAATGTCTGTAATCTATAGATAATAGAACCAATTAGGTCAGGGGTTGATGTTTAACTACCAGGCCCAGGGTGCAGTGCTGGGCTGTCTGCCTGTGGATTTCATTTCTGCCTTTTAGTTTTTACTTCTTTCTTTGGAGGCAGAAATTGAGCATAAGACAATATGAGCGGTTGCCTCCTCCCTTAATGACATGATACTAAGCTATCAACAACTAAGAAAACACCTTGGAGACATGAAGAAATGTTATAACATTTAAAATAATGCACAAGCAAAGAAAGTCTAGATAAAAAGAAGCTAAAGAAAAGCGCATCTAACCCTCCCCCAGAAAAACAAAGCTATTACTATTACCTAGCAAAGGTAATTATTACTATTACACTTATTTTAGCAGCTATTATATAAAAAATACACAAATCTAATTTAATGGACACTCAGTGTGCAGAGACATAATATGAGACAATAATATACATTGAAAAGAATAGAAAAGTACATGAACAGAGTATTTTTATATTGTTGAACTTACACTGTAGATTTAAACTGTAGATTTGTTTTTTCATGACCAGTTACTTCTTTTACTGCTTTCAAGATTCTCTTTGTTTTTGTTTTTGACAAGTTAATTATCAAGTAAGTTTGAGTGTGTTTGAGTTTATGTTGCTTGGAAGTTGTTGAGCAAGTTAATATTATCCAAAGTATTATATTTTAACTTCTGAATATTTATTGAAGTCCCAAATGTATCTAATTATAATATTAAAATCACAGAAAAAGAAAGTTTTGAGAAATTAACAGATTTGTCTAAAGGATCAAAGGAAAATCATAAAATCAAATAAGATAAAGAACATATGGAAAGCAAGAAATTAAATGTCAGAGTGAATAGTATTTTACTTGTAATAACATTAAATGTGAGCTCTTACATAAGAAGGCACAGAATGGTGCAAATGCACCTTAAAAAGAAGTGTTCACATATGTGATTTCCCTGCAAGTTTCAGTTTAGACACAAAGGGAGAGAGATTGAAAGTAAAATGATACAGGTTCTTGGAAAAGTGTGACAATGGACTATAGGGCACTATGTATCTGTCTCTTCTACTATTCAATATGTGCAGTTGCAGAATCGCTATGATGCAGTTAGTTTGGAACTCCAGTGCCTATCTGAAGTTTTAAGGCCTTTAGAAGATGATTTGTGGGGTAAACAACAATTAAATTCAATCAATATTATAGCATCAGTCAACAGTTGTTTATTCTTAACTACGGCAGTGGTGTACAGCTTTACAAATACTTCAGGAGCACCTGGCAATAGCTGTGATAAACAAAAATGACCTTATCCTCCAAATCTCAGGAGGACTTGTGAATCAATTGCTGTTTCTTTTTTAAGGAGGTCCTGACAGTGGTAAACAGTTATTGTTTCATTTTCCAATCCTTTTGCAGGATTTTTCTCCTCCTACTCAAGTAACTTTCAGAAGATTTAAAAAGCACAGCCTTTCTTTCCTAATTTTTCCTTTTTTTCTCTTAAGAGGTCAGACAATGAAAGATAAAAGCATTAAAAAAAAAAAGTAAGTGAAAAGTTAGAATGAAATGTGTTGTTAATCATGTGTGCTCCAAAATGGTGCAGCCTCAAGAAAAACCCTCAACAAAATCAGTAAGACTGATTGCCATGGCAGAAAGAGCCTAGGTGATGAATAAACACAACCCTAGCAAGCTACAGAGGGAGAAAATCTGATTTTCAAAGGATTAACACTTAAAAGTTTAAATGCTTCTTTTTGACACCAACAGAATCACAAAACAGAAAGTGAAGCAACAAAGTAGGGCCCACCCTAAAAAGAAAAAAAAAATCACTAACAGAAGCTTTCCCAGGTGACCCAAGTGTCAGGCTAAATAGAACACAATTTTTAAAACTAATGCATTTAGGAAGATAATAGAATGAAGAAAAGCACAGAAAGACATGAGCAAAATTGAAACATATATTAATAGACAGTAAACTTACAGTAAGCTAAACTTATAATAAAGTAAACTTTCAATAAAAGTAAAAAGAAAATTCTGGGACAGATTCAGTGGTTCTCAGAAGAAAAAACATATATATATATATATGGGTGTGTGTGTGTGTGTGTGTGTATATATATATATCTTTAAGCAACGTATTCAAATATATTTGGAGCTGAATACTTAAACAACTGACATTAAACTTTCCTACAGCCTGGGTACAGTGGCTCATACCTGCCATGTTGGCACTTTGAACGCCGAGTCTGTTAGACCAAGAGGTTAAATGTTGAAGACTATCCTGACCAACATGGTGAAACCCTGTCTTTATTAAAAAATAAAAATAAATAAACAAAAAAATTTGGCAGGGTGTGGTGGCACAAGCCTGTAGTCTCAGCTATTTGAGAGGCTGAGGCAGGATAATTGCTTGAAATAAGGAGGCTGAGGTTGCAGTGAGCCAAGATTGTTTCACTGAACTCTATCACAGTGACACACCAAAACACCATCAAAAAGCAAAACAAAAGAAAGAAACAAACAAAAGTTACTACAGAGATTTAAAAGGACAATTGAGCAGATAGAAGAAAAAAATATCAGCAACTCTAAGAAAAAGGCCATTTTAATTGTTAAGTCAAGAAGGAAAAAGTAAATAAATAAATGTGAAAACAACCTAGAAACCAGTGGGACACCATCAAGCAGACCTACCGGGGGATACTAAATCAATGGTGGTGAGGAAGGTCACACATTTGAGGAAATAAATAAACACACAAGATGCTCAACAACCTCCAAGCAACATAAACTCAAACACACTCAAACTTACTTGATAAGTAACCTGTTAAAAACAAAACAAAGAGAATCTTGAAAGCAGCAAGGGAAGTTACTGGTCGTGTAAAAACAACCCTCACGAGTAATCAGCGGATTTCTTTTCAGAAAATTCAGAGGCCGGAATGTAGTAGACTAATATATTTCAAATGCTGTAAGAAAAAAAAAACAAAAAAATTTTTAAACAGATATCTGATGGGTGAATCATCAGCCAAAGAAATGTTGATTGGTAGGAGAAAGCTGTCAGCAAAAGCCTGGTCTCCCAGGTGTCTTGGACTGAAACTTCCACACAAGCAATTGTGATACAAATTAAAGCGCTTTCCTCTTGTAATCCAGTTGTGCTGGAGAAATGCAAGGTCTTTGTTCACTGTAACATTAAGTCATGTTGGAGCAGTCCAACGAGAGAGCATGAAGTACTGAAAAGGTTCTGTGATACATTGCAAGGTATAGAATCCGTGGTAAAATATATACAAAGAAAAATTGTTGAGTTTTAATAGTCAGTGTGCTCAGGACCCCATAACTGAGCTGAGCAGAATATATCATTAACTGTAAGATGCCCTAATCCATCTTCATAGCCCCCCAAAATTTCACCCATAGATAAGGCTTGAAAGCAGGCTGAAAATATCCAAGTTACTTATTTAATATTATCAATTCATTTCAAGCACTGTAACTATAAAATAAACGATGAAACAGCTTCTGTGTGACAATGTCATAATTTTATGCACCTATAATCCCAAATATAAAAGCGAAGAGGTGAGCATTATACTGTTCTTGCAAGCTCTAATTGTTTTTTTTTTTTTTTTTTTTTTTTTTGAGACAGAGTCTCAGTCTGTCGCCCAGGCTGGAGTGCAGTGAGGTAGTCTCCCCTCACTGAAACCTCCGCCTCCCAGGTTCATGGCTTCTCCTGTGTTAGCCTCCCAAGTAACCTGTACAACAAGAGCTTGCCACCAGGCCCGGCTATTTTTTTGTTTGTTTGTTTGTTTTTTACCAGAGATAACATTTCGCAGTGTTAGTTAAATGATATGATCTTCTGACCTCGTGATCCATCCGCCTCCGCTCCAAAAGTGCTGGGGTTACAGGCAGGAGGCACAGCGCCTGGCAGACCTCTAATTTTTGTCTAGGGCTACTGCTATATAAAAGACCAGAATTGCTTTTTATCAGATTTGGATGACTGAAAACTCTGTAATAATGTTTATTTATTTATTTTAAGTATCCTAGAATGCAGAGTTCAATGGGGTATGAGGCAGTCTCCGCTGCCCTCCCATAGACACAGGAAAACACCTGAGATGGTGATTTCAATTTACCAAGTCACAAATACCTCAGAGACACACAATTGTGAACTGAACATATGATTAGAATTTTTGTGGAGATATCAATCGATTTTTATTTTTTTGCATAAATCTCTAGGTCTTACCCCGTGAACATGAATAAATGACTAACTCTTTAAACCTTGGGCAGGATTAGTGAATCATGGAATCATTTAGGTAGAACATCTGCGTTTTAATTGTCATAAAGTGTGCTTTTTAGATTAACTTAGATTGTATTCTATTCAATAAGCTAAAATTCTGTACGCTCGATTAAATGCAGAAACTTCTTTCAAAACAGAGGAAAAACACCTACCTATTCTGGGATGTTTAAAATTATTAATGTCTGGTTTTATATGCACACAATTTTCTAGGATACTCTACAAATTCAGCTATCCAGGAGCTCTCTGAAGCCTATCCTTTTGGGTTGTTATACAGATTCCATTGCATGGGCATGATTGAATAATCTACCGGTCCATTGTGATCAGTGTGACTTTTGTCACAGAGTCTACAGATTATGACTTCCCTAGCCAAAAATCTCAGTGGATGGTGGCACCTTTGCCACAATTTCTCTTGGGCCTGCCGGGCTAATTTCAACACTCAATTTGACAGGTTGCAATTAATTCAAACTATGTGCTCAGATTCAATTTTTGCTATGGCTGGGACAGGACCAGAGTAGAGAGAGGTACCTGGGTGAGAGACTGTTGAGTCCAGCCACTTCACACAGCTGGGTACATTGGCTATGATAAGGTGAAAAAACCCAGGTGACAGCACAGTTGCCATCTCCCTGCAAGATTTTGGCTGAATCAGGCATAGTAAAAAGTTTTCTTTCCACCCCACTCAGGAATACAGTTGTATCCAGAGGCTTAAAAAGGCCAGAAACTGCAAAGCTCCTAAAATGGTGTCACAGCTGTGGCTTTGAAAAGGATTAACTTTGGGCTCCATTAAGGATTGAACCTCTTCTATCCTTTTTTATTTTTTAAATCCCAGTAACCAAAAATGTGGCAAATGTGTGTTTGTGTGTTTCACACCCTTTTTTTCTTACTAATCTTGTAGTTTTTCCCTGCAGTGGGTTGTGAATTCTTGTCCCATGTCCAGGAAGAATAAAGTTTGGAGAGTAATTAAGGCAAATAGAAGACTTATGGAGTGAAATTACAGCTCTCAAGAGACAGAAAGTGGGTGACTCAATTTCACAAACAGGACATACCTGCAACAGCAATACTCAGTTAAGAGAAAAGCTAGTGTGATCAAGTGCTGTTGGTCGGCTGGTTGTTACATCATCTCTGAAGCCCTCAGTGGAGAGGAGATTCAGAGTGGGTAGCTCCTATATGCAGGAAGGTTGTTGAGATGTGTCCTCAGCTTAAAATTGAGGGAAGACAAATCTATCTGCAGACATGTAATCCCAATAAGTGTACAACTCTCAGTGAAGAGAGGCTACTCTGGTGGCTAATTCAGGAGAATCACTTGTACCCAGTTCGCAGAGGTTGAAGTGAGCTGAGATTACACCACTACACTTAAGACTGGTGATAGAGTGAGATTGCATCTCAAAAATAATAATTATTATTAATATTATAATGAGTTTAGAGAAGAGTATAAATGTTCTGATGGGGCTAAAAAACATAGGGCAAGGACTTTGTGCAGCATACCCAAGGATCAATAGATGAATTGATCCAGCCAAAGGAAGAATGACTGATTGAAGATCGACTTAATGAAATAAAATATGAGGACAAGATTAGAGAAAAAAGAAACAAACAAAACTTTCCAGAAATATGGGACTATGTGAGATGGCCAATCCTGTGATTGATTTGTGTACCCAAAAGTGATGAGGAGAATTGATCCGAGTTGAAAAGCACACTTCAGAATATTACACAGGAAAACTTCCCCAACATACTAAGACAGGTCAAGATACAAATTTAGGAAATACAGAGAACACCACTCAGATACTTCATAAGAAGAATAACCCTAAGACACATAATTGTGAGAGTATCCAAAACAGAAAAAAAAAGGAAAAAAATTTTAAGGGCAGTCTGAGAGAAAGATCAGGATACTTACAAAGGGAAGCCCGTCCAACTAACAGCAGATATCACTGCAGAAATACTACATGCCACAAGAAAGAGGGGGCAAATATTCACTGATCTTAAAGTAAAGAATTTCCAAACCAGAATTTTTTATCCATCCCAACTAAGCTTTATAAACAAAAGGAAAATAAAATAATTTACAGACAAACAAATGTAGAAAAGTGTTGTCACCACCATGTGTGCCTTACAAAAACTCCTAAAGGAAACATTAAGTATGTAAAGGGACATCTGCTAACAACTACTGCAAAAACATAAAAATAAAGACCAAAAACATTATGAGGAAACTACATCAAGAATATGCAAAATAACCAGCTAACATCACCATGCCAAGATCAAATTGATACATAGTAATGTTAACTGTAAAGATAAATGAACTAAATTTTCCAATTAAAAGACATTGAATGGAAAATTGGATACAGTCAGGACCCATCAGTGTGCTTTATTCAGGAGATCCACCTGACATGCAAATGCACAGATAGAGGCTCAAAATAAAATGATGGAAGAATATTTATGAAACACAAAGCAAGCGGAAAGAAAAAAAAGACTTGCAATCCTAGTCTCTGATAAGACAGACTTTAAACCAACAAAGATCAAGAAAGACAAAGAAGAGCTTTGTATAATGGTGAAGAGAACAATGCAGAAAGAAGAGCTAACTTTCCTAGATATATATGCACAAAATACAGGCGCACACAGATTCATAAAGCCTCCAGAATGTTAGTGAAAGACTTTAACACTCCATGGTCAACATTAGATCATTGCGACATATAATTAACAAGGATACTCAGGACATGAATTCAGCTCTTACCAAGTGGACCTAATAGACATCTATGTATCTCTCCACCCCAAATCAACAAAATATACATTTCTCTCAGCACCACAAAGCACTTATTCTAAAATCAATCACATAATTAAAAGTAAAACACTCCTCAGCAAATGCAAAACAACAGAAATCATAGAAACAACTCTCAGACCACAGTGCAATCAAATTAGAATTTAGGATTGTGAAACTCAATAAAACTACACAGACACATGTAAATTAATCGACCTGATTCAGAATGACTGCTAGGTAAAAAACAAAATTAGGTATGAAGGAAACAAGTTCTTTGAAATCACTGGGAAAAAAGACACAACATAACAGAGTTTCTGGGATAGAGTTAAAGCAGTGTTAAGTGGGAAATTTATAATGCGAGATGCCCACATAAGAAAATGAGAAAGGTCTAAAGTAAACAATCTAATATCCCAATGAAAAATTCCAGCACTTTGGGAGGCTGAGGCAGACAGATCACCTGAATTTAAGAGTTTAAGAGTTCAAGACAAGGCTGGCCAGCCAACATGATAAAACATTGTCTCTACTAGAAATATAGAAAATAGCCCAGTATAGTGGTGCACACCTGTAATTTCAGCCACTTGGGTGGCTGAGTGGGAGAATCTCTTGAAACCAAACAAGTTCAAAAGTTATCAGAAGACCAAAAGTAACTGTGATCAGAGCATAACTGAGTGTGATACACACACACACACACACACACACACACACATGCAAACACTTCAAAAAAATCACTGAATCCAGGAGGAGATTATTTTCAAAAGATTGACAACAGTGATGGACTGCCAGCCAGAATGACAAAGAATAAAAGACAGAAGAATCAAATAGACTTCATAAAAAAAATTTACAGGGTTGTCACCAATGATCACATAGAAATACCAACTACCATTAGATAATGCTGGAAACACCTATATGCAAATATAACAGAAAACCCTGAAGACATGAGTAAATTATGAGACATGTACACCTTTCCAAGAATAATCCAAGACAAGTTGAATCCCTGAATAGATCAACAAGAAATTCTGAAACTGAGGCAGTAATTAATGGACTACCAACCAAAAAAAAAGTTTAGGATCAGACAGATTCACAACTGAATTCTACCAGATATATAAAGAGTAGCTGGTATAATTCTTTCTG
>NW_022324446.1:0-1601 GCF_002776525.5 Piliocolobus tephrosceles
GAATAGATTGACAAAATTTTCTCCCATTCTGTAGGTTGCCTGTTAACTATGATGACAGTTTATTTTGCTCTGCAGAAACTCTTTAGACCCTATTTGTTAATTTTGTCTTTTGTTGCGTTTAGTTTTGGTGTTTTAGTCATGAGATTATTCTCCATGCCCATGTCCTGAAAGGTATTGTCTTGGATTTCTTCTCTGTTTTTTATGGTTTTTCGTATTATGTTTAATTCTTTAATTTATCTTAATTTTTCATAAGGTGTGAGAAAGAGGTCCAGTTTCAGGTTTCTGTATATGTCTAGCCAGTTTTCCCAGTACCATTTATTAAACAGGTAATCCTTACCAGATTGCTTTTTTTTCATGTCTGTCAAAGATCAGATGGCTGTAGGTGTGCGGCATTATTTCTGAGATGTCTATTCTGTTCCATTGATCTATACATCTGCTTTGGTACCATTATCATGTGGTTTTGGTTACTGTACCCAATGCCTTTAAATTTTTTCTTTTTGGTTAAGATTGTCTTGGCTCTATAAGCTCTTTCTTCATGACATATAAAATTTAAGATAACTTTTATTTCTTTTAGTCCTGAGAAGAAGGTCAATTGTAGCTTACTGAGAATACCATTGACTTTATAAATTAGCTTTGGCAGTATGATAATTTTCACAATATTAATCATTCTTATATGTAGTCACGGAAGTTTTTCCATTTATTTATATTCTCTCTTATTTCCTTGAGCAGTGGTTTGTAGTTCTCCTTCAATAAGTCTTTTAAATCCCTTGGAAGTTGTATTCCTAGTTATTTTATTTTCAGGTAGAAATTGTGAATTGAATTCACTCATGATTTGGCTCTCTCTTATTGGTGTATAGGAAGGCTTGTGTTGTTTGCACATTTGTTTTGTAGTCTGAGATGACTGGAGTTGCTTATCAGCTTAAGGAGTTTTTGACTCCTTGATGATGGGGTGTTCAAACTCTGTATAGTAGTTTTCTACACGATTCTACCTGATCATAATCATGTCATCTGTAAACTGGGGTCATTTGATTGTGCCTCTTGTTACTTGGATATCCTTTATTTCTTTCCGTTCCTGATTTCCCTGTCCATAAATACCAATACTATGTTGAAAAGTAGTGGTGAGAGACGTCATACTTGTCTTGTGCCAGATTTCAAAGGAATGCTTCCAGCTTTTAAACATTCAATATGATATTGCCTATGAATTTGCATAAATTGCTTGTATTATTTTGTGATATGTGCCATTAATATATAGTTTATTTAGTGATTTTACCATAAATAGATGTTGGATTTTATCAAAGGGGTTTTCTGTATCTATAGTGTATCATTTGTATCTTTTTTTCTGTATCATTTGCTTCTTTGCCATGGGTTCTGTTCATGTGATGGACTGCATTTGCTGATTTACATATGTTAAGCCATTCTGGCATCGCAAGATTGGAGCTGACTTGCTCATGTTGGATAAGATTTGGATGTGCGGTTGGAGTCAATTTGTCAGTATCTTATTGTGGATGTTCACATCAAAGTTGATCGTGGTACTGGCATGAAATTTTCTTTTTTTGTGTCTCTGACAGGTTTTGGTATCATGAGGATGCTGGTCTCCAAAT
>NW_022324447.1:0-1601 GCF_002776525.5 Piliocolobus tephrosceles
ATTTGGAGACCAGCATCCTCATGATACCAAAACCTGTCAGAGACACAAAAAAAGAAAATTTCATGCCAGTACCACGATCAACTTTGATGTGAACATCCACAATAAGATACTGACAAATTGACTCCAACCGCACATCCAAATCTTATCCAACATGAGCAAGTCAGCTCCAATCTTGCGATGCCAGAATGGCTTAACATATGTAAATCAGCAAATGCAGTCCATCACATGAACAGAACCCATGGCAAAGAAGCAAATGATACAGAAAAAAAGATACAAATGATACACTATAGATACAGAAAACCCCTTTGATAAAATCCAACATCTATTTATGGTAAAATCACTAAATAAACTATATATTAATGGCACATATCACAAAATAATACAAGCAATTTATGCAAATTCATAGGCAATATCATATTGAATGTTTAAAAGCTGGAAGCATTCCTTTGAAATCTGGCACAAGACAAGTATGACGTCTCTCACCACTACTTTTCAACATAGTATTGGTATTTATGGACAGGGAAATCAGGAACGGAAAGAAATAAAGGATATCCAAGTAACAAGAGGCACAATCAAATGACCCCAGTTTACAGATGACATGATTATGATCAGGTAGAATCGTGTAGAAAACTACTATACAGAGTTTGAACACCCCATCATCAAGGAGTCAAAAACTCCTTAAGCTGATAAGCAACTCCAGTCATCTCAGACTACAAAACAAATGTGCAAACAACACAAGCCTTCCTATACACCAATAAGAGAGAGCCAAATCATGAGTGAATTCAATTCACAATTTCTACCTGAAAATAAAATAACTAGGAATACAACTTCCAAGGGATTTAAAAGACTTATTGAAGGAGAACTACAAACCACTGCTCAAGGAAATAAGAGAGAATATAAATAAATGGAAAAACTTCCGTGACTACATATAAGAATGATTAATATTGTGAAAATTATCATACTGCCAAAGCTAATTTATAAAGTCAATGGTATTCTCAGTAAGCTACAATTGACCTTCTTCTCAGGACTAAAAGAAATAAAAGTTATCTTAAATTTTATATGTCATGAAGAAAGAGCTTATAGAGCCAAGACAATCTTAACCAAAAAGAAAAAATTTAAAGGCATTGGGTACAGTAACCAAAACCACATGATAATGGTACCAAAGCAGATGTATAGATCAATGGAACAGAATAGACATCTCAGAAATAATGCCGCACACCTACAGCCATCTGATCTTTGACAGACATGAAAAAAAAGCAATCTGGTAAGGATTACCTGTTTAATAAATGGTACTGGGAAAACTGGCTAGACATATACAGAAACCTGAAACTGGACCTCTTTCTCACACCTTATGAAAAATTAAGATAAATTAAAGAATTAAACATAATACGAAAAACCATAAAAAACAGAGAAGAAATCCAAGACAATACCTTTCAGGACATGGGCATGGAGAATAATCTCATGACTAAAACACCAAAACTAAACGCAACAAAAGACAAAATTAACAAATAGGGTCTAAAGAGTTTCTGCAGAGCAAAATAAACTGTCATCATAGTTAACAGGCAACCTACAGAATGGGAGAAAATTTTGTCAATCTATTC
>NW_022324448.1:0-1578 GCF_002776525.5 Piliocolobus tephrosceles
CAATGATGACGGTTTATTTTGCTCTGCAGAAACTCTTTAGACCCTATTTGTTAATTTTTTGTTTTGTTGCATTTAATTTTTGTGGTTTAGTCATGAGGTTATTCTCCATGCTCATGTCCTGAAAGGTATTGTCTTGGATTTCTTCTCTTCTTTTTATGGTTTTTGGTATTATGTTTAATTCTTTAATTTATCTTAATTTTTTATAAGGTGTGAGAAAGAGGTCCAGTTTCAGGTTTCTGTATATGACTAGCCAGTTTTCCCAGTACTATTTATTAAATAGGTCATCCTTACCAGATTGCTTTTTTTCATGTTTGTCAAAGATCAGATGGCTGTAGGTGTGCGGCATCATTTCTGAGATGTTTATTCTGTTCCATTGATCTATACATCTGCTTTGGTACCATCATCATATGGTTTTGGTTACTGTACCCAATGCCTTTAACATTATTCTTTTTGCTTAGGATTGTCTTGGCTATATAAGCTCTTTCTTCATTCCATATAAAATTTAAGGTAGCTTTCATTTTTTTAGTCCTGAGAAGAAGGTCAATGGTAGCTTACTGAGAATATCATTGACTTTATAAATTAGTTTCGGCCGTATGATAATTTTCATAATATTAATCATTCTTATATATGAGCATGGAATTTTTTCCATTTATTTATGTCCTCTCTTATTTCCTTTAGCAGTGGTTTGTAGTTCTCCTTGAATAAGTCTTTTAAATACCTTGGAAGTTGTATTCCTAGTTATTTTATTTTCTTGGTAGGAATTGTGAATTGAATTCACTCATGATTTGTCTCTCTCTTATTGGTGTATAGGAATGCTTGTGTTGTTTGCACATTTGTTTTGTAGTTTGAGTTGACTGGAGTTGCTTATCAGCTTAAGGAGTTTTTGACTCCTTGACGATGGGGTGTTCAAACTATGTATAGTAGTTTTCTACACGATTCTACATGATCATAATCATGTCATCTGTAAACTGGGGTCATTTGATTTCATCTCTTGCTATTTGAATATCCTTTATTTCTTTCCTTTCCTGATTTCCCTGGCCATAAATACCAATACTATGTTGAAAAGTAGTGGTGAGAGAGGTCATACTTGCCTTATGCCAGATTTCAAAGGAATGCATCCAGCTTTTAAACATTCAATATGATATTGCCTATGAATTTGCATAAATTGCTTATATTATTTTATGATACATGCCATTAATATGTAGTTTATTTAGTGATTTTACCATAAATAGATGTTGAATTTTATCGAAGGGGTTTTCTGTATCTATAGTGATCATCATTTGCCTCTTTGCCATGGGTTCTGTTCATGTGATGGACTACATTTACTGATTTACATATGTTAAGCTATTCTGGCATCCCAAGATTGGAGCTGACTTGTTCATGTTGGATAAGATTTTGATGTGCGGCTGGATTCAATTTGTCAGTATCTTATTGTGGATGTTCACATCGATGTTGATCAGGGGTATTGGCCTGAAATTTTCTCTTTTTTGTGACTCTGACAGGTTTTGGTATCATGAGGATGCTGGCCTCAAAATGAATTAGAGAGGACTCTCTCATTTTCTAGTTTTTGGAGTGTTT
>NW_022324449.1:0-1578 GCF_002776525.5 Piliocolobus tephrosceles
AAACACTCCAAAAACTAGAAAATGAGAGAGTCCTCTCTAATTCATTTTGAGGCCAGCATCCTCATGATACCAAAACCTGTCAGAGTCACAAAAAAGAGAAAATTTCAGGCCAATACCCCTGATCAACATCGATGTGAACATCCACAATAAGATACTGACAAATTGAATCCAGCCGCACATCAAAATCTTATCCAACATGAACAAGTCAGCTCCAATCTTGGGATGCCAGAATAGCTTAACATATGTAAATCAGTAAATGTAGTCCATCACATGAACAGAACCCATGGCAAAGAGGCAAATGATGATCACTATAGATACAGAAAACCCCTTCGATAAAATTCAACATCTATTTATGGTAAAATCACTAAATAAACTACATATTAATGGCATGTATCATAAAATAATATAAGCAATTTATGCAAATTCATAGGCAATATCATATTGAATGTTTAAAAGCTGGATGCATTCCTTTGAAATCTGGCATAAGGCAAGTATGACCTCTCTCACCACTACTTTTCAACATAGTATTGGTATTTATGGCCAGGGAAATCAGGAAAGGAAAGAAATAAAGGATATTCAAATAGCAAGAGATGAAATCAAATGACCCCAGTTTACAGATGACATGATTATGATCATGTAGAATCGTGTAGAAAACTACTATACATAGTTTGAACACCCCATCGTCAAGGAGTCAAAAACTCCTTAAGCTGATAAGCAACTCCAGTCAACTCAAACTACAAAACAAATGTGCAAACAACACAAGCATTCCTATACACCAATAAGAGAGAGACAAATCATGAGTGAATTCAATTCACAATTCCTACCAAGAAAATAAAATAACTAGGAATACAACTTCCAAGGTATTTAAAAGACTTATTCAAGGAGAACTACAAACCACTGCTAAAGGAAATAAGAGAGGACATAAATAAATGGAAAAAATTCCATGCTCATATATAAGAATGATTAATATTATGAAAATTATCATACGGCCGAAACTAATTTATAAAGTCAATGATATTCTCAGTAAGCTACCATTGACCTTCTTCTCAGGACTAAAAAAATGAAAGCTACCTTAAATTTTATATGGAATGAAGAAAGAGCTTATATAGCCAAGACAATCCTAAGCAAAAAGAATAATGTTAAAGGCATTGGGTACAGTAACCAAAACCATATGATGATGGTACCAAAGCAGATGTATAGATCAATGGAACAGAATAAACATCTCAGAAATGATGCCGCACACCTACAGCCATCTGATCTTTGACAAACATGAAAAAAAGCAATCTGGTAAGGATGACCTATTTAATAAATAGTACTGGGAAAACTGGCTAGTCATATACAGAAACCTGAAACTGGACCTCTTTCTCACACCTTATAAAAAATTAAGATAAATTAAAGAATTAAACATAATACCAAAAACCATAAAAAGAAGAGAAGAAATCCAAGACAATACCTTTCAGGACATGAGCATGGAGAATAACCTCATGACTAAACCACAAAAATTAAATGCAACAAAACAAAAAATTAACAAATAGGGTCTAAAGAGTTTCTGCAGAGCAAAATAAACCGTCATCATTG
>NW_022324454.1:0-1116 GCF_002776525.5 Piliocolobus tephrosceles
TCTGAGAAACTGCACTGCGATGTGTGAATGCAACTCACAGAGTTACATGTTTCTCTTCAGCCAACAGTTTGCTAAGACATTTTTCTGGAAATCTGTAATGGGATATGTCTTAGTGCAGTGAAGCTAATGGTGAAAAACCAGTGTTAATGGCCTGCTCCATGAAACATAATTGTAACTCCGTGAGATGAATTCACTCACTAACAAGAAGTTTCTAATGAAGCTTCCTTCTAGTTTTCATCGGAGGATATTTCCTTTTTCACCATTAGCTTCAATGCGCTAACTAGAAGGAAGCCTCTATAGAAACGTCTTGTTGATGTGTGAATTCATCAAACAGAGTTACACTTATGTTTCATGGAGCAGGCCATTAACACTGTCTTTGAAGAACCTAAGAAATGTTACTTTGGATAGCATTGAAGACTACACTGATAAAGGAAATATCATTAGTTCAATACGAGAGAGAAGTTTTCTGAGATATTTCTTTGTTATCCCTGAATTCATCTCACAGAGTTACAACTTATTCCTCAGGAAGCAGTTTGCTAACCCTCTTTTCGTGGAAATTGCACAGTGATATTTGGGAGCCAATTTGAGCCCATTGAGAAAAAGCAAGTATCCTTAGAGAACAACTAGAGAATAGCTTTCTGAGAGATTGCTTTCTGATGTGTGGCTTCATCAGACAGAGTTCCACCCCTCCCTTCTTGGAACAGTTTGCTAAGAGTCTTGTCGTGGATTCTGCAATGTGATACTTGGGAGCTCATTGAGGGCTATGGTGAAAAAGGATATATCCTCAGACAGACACTGGAAAGAAGCCTTCTGAGAAACTGCATTGCGATGTGTGAATGCAACACACAGAGTTACATGATTCTCTTCAGCCGACAGTTTGCCAACACAGTTTTCAGGAAATCTGCTATGGGATATTTCTTATCGCAGTGAAGCTACTGGTGACAAGGGAAATATCCTCCTAAGAAAACTAGAAGGAAGCTTCCTTAGAAACTTCTTGTTGATGTGTGAATTCATCTCACAGAGTTACACTTATGTTTCATGGAGCAGGCCATTAACACTCTATTGGAATAACCTAAGAAAGGTTACTTTGGATGGCTTTGAGGCCTACGCTGATAA
>NW_022324455.1:0-1278 GCF_002776525.5 Piliocolobus tephrosceles
ACGATTCTCCTGCCTCAGCCTCCCCAGTAGCTGGGCCCACAGGTACGCGCCACCACGATTGGCTAAGTTTTTGTATTTTTAGCAGAGATGGGATTTCATCTTGTTGGCCAGGCTGGCTTCCAACAAACTCCTGGCCTCAAGTGATCCACCGCCTGGGCCCCACAAAGTGCTGGGATTACAGGTGCGAGCCACCGCTCGGGGCCCTACTTCACTCCTAACGCCCACCATACGTGCTTCCAAATGTTTGCTGAATGACGAGGTGAACGAGTGAATGGGACTACGTGACTTTGGGCAGCAGGCAATCCTATTCCTTGGACCTCAGTTTCCCTTTTTGTAAAGCAAGCCTGTCTCTCGCTCTCTGCCCTAAAAGCCTGAGTTCTGGGCTTGAGATGAGCGCGTCCTGTAGAGCAGACTCCAGGTGGACATTGAGCTGGGTCTTCTAGGAGGCCAGGATCTGGCCAGCTCTTGGGTCCGGTCCTCCCGCGAGACCCCGCACGCCCAGTCCTAGCCCCGCCCTCTCCGCGCGGCTCGCTCCCCATTGGCCGGGGGACGGGCCCTGGGCGCCCGTCTCCGCTCGGGGCGGGGGAGGGCGGCGGGGCGGCGGGCGGGGCCGTGTGCACCTGGTCGGTGTGTTTCCCGGCGGCAGCCCCGCGCCAGCTGCAGCTATTTGATCCGAGCCGATCCTGAGCGGGGAACACGGGCTGAAGCTGCCCGGCGGCCCCGCCCCGGGGCTCCATTGTTGAGGCTCCGCGGCTCTGTGGGCTGCTCAGCTGCGCTCCAGTTGGGCCAGGCGCTGGGGCGAGGAGCTAGCGCTGCCAGGCAGCGGCCTGAGGTGAGACGGCGCGACTGGCGATTGGGTCTCCGGACCGGGTGGGGGTCTCTGCTCCGGGCGTGGCGGCTCGGAGCTGGGCTCCGCAGGTTCCGAGGTCGGGATCCGGGGTCCTTGCTCCTGGGCTTTGTCTCGGCCTCGGGTGGCACCCGGGACTTCGCGCCTGCTGCGATGCCGCGTGGGCCCGCGCGGGGATCCCGGTCGCCCTGCGGGTGGGGGCCGGTCCCCACTGCTCCCCAGCTCCCCGCGTCTGCCGCAGAGGGGACTGCATGGAACCGGGCGCTGGCTTCTGCCCGGTCCCCCGCGGCCTGGCTGGTCCCTGCGTGCGGTAGAGTGGGCCCTGCGAGGACCCACTCTGGGGCGGGGTCCGGGTCACCTCGAGTGGGAGACTCCGCCGCCCTCCCCGCCCTCCCTCGCTGCCAGACTGCTTCGCCAGACCCACCTAGTGG
>NW_022324456.1:0-1116 GCF_002776525.5 Piliocolobus tephrosceles
TTATCAGCGTAGGCCTCAAAGCCATCCAAAGTAACCTTTCTTAGGTTATTCCAATAGAGTGTTAATGGCCTGCTCCATGAAACATAAGTGTAACTCTGTGAGATGAATTCACACATCAACAAGAAGTTTCTAAGGAAGCTTCCTTCTAGTTTTCTTAGGAGGATATTTCCCTTGTCACCAGTAGCTTCACTGCGATAAGAAATATCCCATAGCAGATTTCCTGAAAACTGTGTTGGCAAACTGTCGGCTGAAGAGAATCATGTAACTCTGTGTGTTGCATTCACACATCGCAATGCAGTTTCTCAGAAGGCTTCTTTCCAGTGTCTGTCTGAGGATATATCCTTTTTCACCATAGCCCTCAATGAGCTCCCAAGTATCACATTGCAGAATCCACGACAAGACTCTTAGCAAACTGTTCCAAGAAGGGAGGGGTGGAACTCTGTCTGATGAAGCCACACATCAGAAAGCAATCTCTCAGAAAGCTATTCTCTAGTTGTTCTCTAAGGATACTTGCTTTTTCTCAATGGGCTCAAATTGGCTCCCAAATATCACTGTGCAATTTCCACGAAAAGAGGGTTAGCAAACTGCTTCCTGAGGAATAAGTTGTAACTCTGTGAGATGAATTCAGGGATAACAAAGAAATATCTCAGAAAACTTCTCTCTCGTATTGAACTAATGATATTTCCTTTATCAGTGTAGTCTTCAATGCTATCCAAAGTAACATTTCTTAGGTTCTTCAAAGACAGTGTTAATGGCCTGCTCCATGAAACATAAGTGTAACTCTGTTTGATGAATTCACACATCAACAAGACGTTTCTATAGAGGCTTCCTTCTAGTTAGCGCATTGAAGCTAATGGTGAAAAAGGAAATATCCTCCGATGAAAACTAGAAGGAAGCTTCATTAGAAACTTCTTGTTAGTGAGTGAATTCATCTCACGGAGTTACAATTATGTTTCATGGAGCAGGCCATTAACACTGGTTTTTCACCATTAGCTTCACTGCACTAAGACATATCCCATTACAGATTTCCAGAAAAATGTCTTAGCAAACTGTTGGCTGAAGAGAAACATGTAACTCTGTGAGTTGCATTCACACATCGCAGTGCAGTTTCTCAGA
>NW_022324457.1:0-5693 GCF_002776525.5 Piliocolobus tephrosceles
CCTGCAAAGGAGCACAGCCCATCGCCAGCAACGGATCAAAGCTGGTCAGAGAATGATTTTGATGAGATGAGAGAAGAAGGCTTCAGTCCATCAAACCTCTCAGAGCTAAAGGAGGAATTACGTACCCAGCACAAAGAAACTAAAAATCTTGAAAAAAAAGTGGAAGAATTGACAGCTAGACTAATTAATGCAGAGAAGGTCATAAACGAAATGACAGAGATGAAAACCATGACACGAGAAATACGTGACAAATGTACAAGCTTCAGTAACCGACTCGATCAACTGGAAGAAAGAGTATCAGCGATTGAGGATCAAATGAATGAAATGAAGCGAGAAGAGAAACCAAAAGAAAAAAGAAGAAAAAGAAATGAACAAAGCCTGCAAGAAGTATGGGATTATGTCAAAAGACCAAATCTACGTCTGATTGGGGTGCCTGAAAGTGAGGGGGAAAATGGAACCAAATTGGAAAACACTCTACAGGATATCATCCAGGAGAACTTCCCCAACCTAGCAGGGCAGGCCAACATTCAAATTCAGGAAATACAGAGAACGCCACAAAGATACTCCTCCAGAAGAGCAACTCCAAGACACATAATTGCCAGATTCACCAAAGTTGAAATGAAGGAAAAAATCTTAAGGGCAGCCAGAGAGAAAGGTCGGGTTACCCACAAAGGGAAGCACATCAGACTGACAGCAGATCTCTCGGCAGAAACTCTACAAGCCAGAAGAGAGTGGGGGCCAATATTCAACGTTCTTAAAGAAAAGAATTTTAACCCCAGAATTTCATATCCAGCCAAACTCAGTTTCATAAGTGAAGGAGAAATAAAATTCTTTACAGATAAGCAAATGTGTTCTATATACAAGATGAGAACACGAGAATTTGACATATCATGATCAGGAATCCATATTTCAGAAGTAGTTAACATAACCGAACCTGAATACCTGAATTAAGAAATTTAATTTAGGGCGGGCGCGGTGGCTCAAGCCTTAATCCCAGCACTTTCGGAGGCCAAGATGGGCAGATCACGAGGTCAGAAGATCGAGACCATCCTGACTAACACGGTGAAACCCTGTCTCTACTAAAAAATACAAAAAACTAGCCAGGCGAGGTGGCGGGCGCCTGTAGTCCCAGTTACTCGGGAGGCTGAGGCAGGAGAATGGCGTAAACCCGGGAGGCAGAGCTTGCAGTGAGCTGAGATCTGGCCACTGCACTCCAACCTGGGCTACAGTGCGAGACTCCATCTTAAAAAAAAAAAAAAAGAGATTTAATATAAATTTTTGATACTCATGATATTTAAGAAATATAGTTGTTAGAAATAATACATACTGCTTCAGCATAAATAGGGTATGAAATTCCATCAACTTCAAACTATTCAATTTAGTGCTATAATTCTTTAGCTTTGTATCACCCCATTTTCTGTAGCATTCTGTTGCCTAAGAATCCTAGCTTGGCTTTTTATGCGGTAAAAATATTGTTGTACAGACCATAGATGAACCTTTCAGTCAACAGGCCTGTTGGAATGCCCGAGGATGGAGCGCAGAGTGAGGCTTCTCTGAACTTTTAGGAACAGGTTCTGTAGTAATTTTTGTGCCTGCCTGTCAATAAATATTTGTAAGTTTGGAAAAACTTAGTACAAAACTTTTAAAATTGTAATATTTACTTGGTAGTAGGGCTGTATGTGAGGAATTACAAAGGTTCTCTCCATCTATAATGATCAGAGCCTGCAGATATTTACTAATAAAACCCAATAATTGCCTAATGAACAAATTGATTCAGGTCAATACACACACACACACACACACACACACAAATATATATAACCATGCATATATAAAAGGTAGGGTATTAATACTGTAATGTCATGTTTCTACATATGGAAAAGCACTGGGATTGCTACAGAGAAGAACTGGTAGCAAATAGTCCTTTTCCAAATAAAAAGTAATGAAATGCCAATGAATATGTCCTATTACTCTGCATTAGAATATGTAGGTTTTTATTGTCAATTTAGAAGAATGACTTTTTAAACATGCATATAGGAGTGTTGCAACAAAATGACTGCCTTTGACATCACTATTTGATAGAGCTCAATACTTAGTGACTAAACTCTTTGGAAAATCATTTTGCTTTATTATAATACATGTACAAAAATGCTTGAAACAATCTGCAAAAATCAGTCTTTTATTTTTATTTTATTAAAAACCTTTCTTAAACTCCAACAATATTATCCAAATTGATTACTTGCATATTTCATTGAATTGCCATCAGATGTGTTTCATAGTTATCCTCTCAGGACAGAAATCAGTCATGACTAAAAACCATTATATCAATATTATCCAGATACCTATCTATATACCCAGCTATGCGTACAACCACATGCACATAGTTTCTAAATCCATACATGGAAACACTGTTGGAATAATTAGCTGCTTGAAAAGGTCATGCTCAATTGGATATATAAATGGAGAATAAATAAATAGAATTGTATATTTAATAGCATATAGCATATTATTTTTGTTTACAGAAATACAATTTTTGCCTTCTTGTTGACTACGCGAATACAGATCTACAATCCCTTTTTTTTTTTTTTTTTTTGAGAGGGAGTCTCACTCTGTCCCCTGGCTGGAGTGCAGAGGTGCAATCTTGGCTCACTGCAACCTCTGCCTCCTGGTTTCAAACAATTCTCCTGCTTCAGCCTCCCCAGTAGCTGGGACTACAGGTGCGTACCACCATGCCCAGCTAATTTTTTTGTACTTTTAATAGAGACAGGGTTTCACCATGTTGGCCAGGATGGTCTTGATTTCCTGACCTGGTGATCTGCCTGCCTTGCCCTCCCAAAGTGCTGGGATTACAGACATGAGCCATACTATCTCTTCTTAAAAACACTTGGAACAAGCTATAGTTCAGATTTCAAAATTTGTCAAAGGAAGATACCTAATATATGATTAACAGTTCACAGGAAGGGCAGGGCCACTGATATTTCTTCAACAGAAGAAATATCTGATTCACTGATTGATATACATAAAGATTCTAGGTTGTTTTAGATTAGGTCATGCTAGTCTGCCAAGTGGGTTATGCAAAAAAAAAAAAAAAAAAAAAAAACTGCTCATACATTGGAATTCAAAATTATAGGCAAATAATAGTGGAACCGTGTTCATTTCTAGAAGCTTTCTTTCACTTCACAATGAAGCCTCATTGTGAAGGTTCACATTTCACCCACATGTAGCTTCAAGGGAAGACTCCGATTCTGAAGAGTTTCTAATGTCACTTTATTTGCTATTTATTTTTATATATTTTCATCTTTGATGACAGTCAATACCACAGGAATACTTTGTAATTTCACTTTTGTACTTTTGATACAGGAACTAACTTTCTTTCTGTGTGACATCTTCACCATGTCTTGTATTTTCAAGCCCATAAGCTTCTTTCTACAAGTTGTTACTTCATATAGAATACAATTGAATTTGTATTTGATAAATAACAGTGAATCTCAATACTCAATAATATTTTCAATGACTTTGAGTTCAAAGATAAGGTCATTGCTAACTAAAGTTGAAAATAGATTCTCTTAACTCTCTTTTTATTTTATAAGAAATACTAAAAAAAAAAAAAATCATAATACTTCCTAGAATGGAAATTGCAATACTCCTATAAGGCTACTATGGGTAATTTTTTTTTGTCTTACTCATATAGTCCATTTAAAAATTTTCACACTTTTTCTTTTCTTCACTTGGGATTGATTAGTTCAACCATTAGATTTAAATTGGCTATTGAGATTGTGTCTAGTCATTTGGTAGGCACGAAATAATTTTTGCACGTTCAATATCTCTGACTCTGGGGGCTCTAAATTCTTCTTGCATGTAAATCCTTAATAATTACAATACAAATGAGTGAATGTAGGTAATTTAATGATCATTTCTGGGTCTAGTATCTCTTTGACATTCTGGAACTGTCACCAACAAAATGAAGTGTTGATTCTACGTTGTCTTCATTTGAAATTATTACTCATTATCTGGTACTAATTGTTTAGTTCACAGCGGTTGCTTCAGTGATATAAATCAATACACACATTGTAATTTGTACAGGAATTTCTATTACTGAGTCATATGCTATCTAGATAAGGCAAAGTTTTGTTTAACATAAATAAAAGTAATTGTATACACAAAAGTTTCCTTGGCAACGATAACCTCTATGATTTCTCTCAGGATGATGATTCTGACTTGTGTTGTGACCCTTTGTTATTTCTGGGAAATATTATTTCTGCCGACGTATGACTGGCAGTGAACATTAAATCCTATTTGAACAAATGAGATCTTGAATTTATTGAACCCTGTTTCTTGCACTGCGGTGTATTTGTACCCAATACAGATTCTTCCAGTACCCAAATTACTTGAATGACATTGGAAAACTGATACTAAACCGAAACAAGACAGAGCTCCAGAGATGCAGAATGTATTAAAAAAGGAAAAATATACAAGATATAAAAATCATATGAAGTTAAAAAAATACTTATAACATGATGGGATAAGTTAGATATTATAAATGAAGATAAGAGAATAAGACAAAACAGAGGAGTGAGGGGGCGGAGCAAGATGGCCGAATAGGAACAGCTTCAGTCTCCATCTCCCAGTGCGAGTGACACAGAAGACTGGTAATTTCTGCGTTTTCAACTGAGGTACTGGGCTCATCTCACTCGGGAGTGCTGGACAATCGGTGCTGGTCAACTGCTGCAGCCCGTCCAGCGAGAGCTGAAGCAGGGCGAGGCATTGCCTCACCTGGGAAGCGCGAGGGGGGAAGGGAGTCCCTTTTCCTAGCCAGGGGAACTGAGACACACAACACCTGGAAAATCGGGTAACTCCCACCCCAATACTGCGCTGTAACACCGGCACACTGGAGATTATATCCCACACCTGGCCGGGAGGGTCCCACGCCCACGGAGCCTCCCTCCTTGCTAACACAGCAGTCTGCCGCAATCTAACCGGAAGGCAGCAGCGAGGCTGGGGGAGGGGCGCCCGCCATCCCTGAGGCTTAAGTAGGTAAATAAAGCCGCTGGGAAGCTGGAACTGGGTGGAGCTCACAGCAGCTCAAGGAAACCTGCCTGTCTCTGTAGACTCCGCCTCTGGGGAGAGGGCTCAGCTAAAGCACCAGAGGCCTGTCCAGACGCGAACGACTCTGTCTGACAGCTTTGAAGAGAGCAGTGGATCTCCCAACACGGAGGTTGAGATCTGAGAAGGGGCAGTCTGCCTGCTCAAGTGGGTCACTGACCCCTGAGTAGCCTAACTGGGAGACATCCCCCACTAGGGGCAGTCTGACAACCCACACCTCACAGGGTGGAGTACACCCCTGAGAGGAAGTTTCCAAAGCAAGAATCAGGTGAACTCGCTGTTCAGCAGTATTCTATCTTCTGCAACCTCTGCTGCTGATACCCAGGCAAACAGGGTCTGGAGTGGACCTCAAGCAATCTCCAACAGACCTATAGCTGAGGGTCCTGACAGTCAGAAGGAAACCTATCAAACAGGAAGGACACCTATATCAAAACCCCATCAGTACGTCACCATCATCAAAGACCAGTGACAGATAAAACCACAAAGATGGGGAAAAAGCAGGGCAGAAAAGCTGGAAATTCAAAAAATAAGAGCGCATCTCCTCCTGCAAAGGAGCACAGCCCATCGCCAGCAACGGATCAAAGCTGGTC